>NC_142520.1:2614700-2649700 GCF_964205215.1 Stylophora pistillata
TCGCTATTGCTTAAATAGCGCTATCTACTGCGAGGATCGTGCATCATACGCAAATATATTTATTTATTAAATATATTTATATTTATTTATATTTATATTTATAATTAATTAAATATAATAGCGTTCATTTTTTATCTTTGAAAGAATTAGCAGACGGGAAGGAACTGATGAACAGTAACTTAGAACCTCCGAGGAACAATCCCGTATTCGTCTGATAAAGCACGGGAAAAAATTTATGTTTGTAAAACAAAAATTTTATGTGTTCAGGCAGGAAATCACACAGACCTAAACAAAAAGGATGTTTTGGGCCGTGTGGCTTAAGCTAGAACATCTCTTACCGCTGAGACGACAGAAAAAACCATTGAAGTGACAAACAGGATATATATATACAGAGAGGACGAAGAACGTGAGTTGAGTTATGTATGTGGAAGGAAAATCAGCCTTAATTTATTCAAGTTGATCATTCCCAATCATCAAAGTGTGAAAAAAAATTGTCTTTTCTACTCTGTCTCTGTTTATGTGCAGAGGAAGAGCAAGCCATACCTATCTTTTCTCAGATTTTCACTTTTTTCTCTTATATTTGGTAAGTTCTTTGAAGAGGACATAATTAAAATGTGTTGTTGAAATTGAGATCAAGTCGAGCTTTTATAAGTTCTGGGCTCCCTTGTTGTTCTAACTTCACTGGAATCGCCCTGGTTTACAAAACTGATTAAAGGAAAACTTTTGAACGTGATATGATACCCTGTATCGAAAAACGTTACATCCTCTGAAATTAAACAGTTTAAAACGTTTAAAAAATTATAATAAAAGAACCGGCTAGTGATCACACTCCACACCGTTGATATCTTCCAAACTACCTTTCGGAAAAAAAAAACATCCTGTCACGCTCTGCCACGTCCTGTCACGTTTCTAGTGCACCCCGAGAACATGACAGATAAAAGGGAAGCTGAGAGCAAACGTGACACAATGAGAACATGGCAAACTCAAGAATTGTACATTCACCTGAAGACCTCTGAAGCCTGTCGATCTTTCTTCCCTCAAAAACATCGTTTTACTTCCTCAGTAGAACCAAACAAAACGGAAAGATTTCATGCAAAGAAATCAAAATTTCTGAGAAGCCACTGATCGCGGAGAAAGAGAAAGCCACGCACAACTTTCGGATCTATTCAAAAATGGTAAGTACGCTGTCGTGAACACAAACATCAAGCAAAATATAAAGCAATGCAAAGATTTCTCATTTTTATCACAGCGTTGTTTAACCAATCATCGAGTGAAACACCTTAAACGCGCTTTTCGACCAAATAAAAAAATTGCCGGTTATGTCGTTCTCGAGTAAAGACGTATTGACCGTATTAGGCACTGAGAAGAAACAACCTTGTTAAATCTGTTATTTCAATTGTTTTGTCTTAGAATCTTTTACCAGCCGTTGCTGTCACCGTTCTTTTATTTGTCTACATCTCACATTCAAATGCTTCTGTGGTAAGTTAAATTTTTGAGAATGCTTACTTAATTCTACATTTGTTCTCTTGAGAAGTTATTGATGAGAAATTTCAAACGCTTAACTTAGTTCCAGGCTGACTAAATTCAATTAACTTTTGGTAGAGCCGGTTGCCGTTAGCAATTCAATTTTTGAGATCATAACTGTAATTTCAATGTCGGATAGAGTGAACTTTTAACAATCTGTTTTCATTTATTAAGAGATAGTTGGACGGTATAGGAATTTCATTTTAGATTTCAGATTTCATTTTTATCGTCTGCCCATGCTGCGTTAAAACGGTTTCAAACAAGGAGGTGGGAAAGAAAAGAAAATCTAGGAACAGTAGAATAAAGGCTGATAGTTTCTAAAGAAACTGTTTGGGGCTGCGTCGGTGGGGGTAACATAACAACATAAGCAACATAGGGGAATCTGCGGTCTTTCCTTACAATTAGGTAGTACGGAAAGCCGTAAAACTCTTTAACAAAAGCTCATCTTTCAAACCGGCAGTCTAAATCCCACAAGGATCAACGAACGCTTTTCATTTCACTAATTTATTCGTGTTTTTCTCGTTGCCATGTTCTCCCACCGACAACGTAGCTCCATTTTCTGCCTTTAAAAGCACACACAACCCACAATTCCTCTATTCGCCTCGAGGAAGGGCTAACGTTCGAAACGTCAGCTTTTGTAATCGTTACGGTGGCCAATTTACCATTTCAACTTTGTTGACATATCCAAATTATATTCAAGGAACAGTAGGTCGTGTAAGCCTAAAGGCGTCCCCACCACTCTCCTTGATCTTGAGCCGTATCTGTTATTCACCGTCCCCCACCGTTGTACTTACGATGGATGCGATAAAAGCCCGCGAATCACCAGCATGACGCGTACGGTCACGCATCTGCCACACTCGTACCTCGCTCGTAAATTAGTGATATCTGTTACTCTTTTTCTTTTTTTTTTTTACAGATCCCAAAAATAAATTTGGCCAGTTTGGATAACAAGGAAGAAGGACAAACTCGCTTAGGTAAGTGTTGTATCTTAGGAAACTCAAGGACGAAATTATAACCAAACCCGCAATGAACATGAACATTCCAAGATCCTTTTATTCCTGTTCTATCTCTGCGCAGGCGCATCCATGTACACGTAACACAACCGTGACGTAACTTAATACAATGTAACACAAGTATAACAAAACAAGGTCACGATATAACATCTCCCCTTTTTTTTTACGAAAAATAGAATGTGAAAATACGCAATACAAAAAAAAACAAACAAGTTTTTAAGTCAATTACAGCTATTACTTCAACTCGTAATCTTTCAAGTGCCTCGGAGGCCTACGGGTTGTCCGAGTAGGATAACGCTTTTCCGCAGGTGATTCACATAAAGAACCCGGTTGAACTACCAGAGTGTCATTGACATTAGCAGAATCAGAATTCTCTGGCAAGGAAGCAGGTTGAGAATTCATAAGGGGGTCAGCAACAGGCATTGACACTGTTGGTTGCTTGTTTGGAATACGAGAATCTCCAGAGCTAGCTAGAATGGATTCCTCCAACGTTGCTGTAGGAGGGATATAGGCAGACGGTATAGTTGAGTCGCGAACAATCTCACTGGGCTGATCTATGTTGGGAGATACATCAAGCGGCATAAACTGGTATTCAGATGCTAAAAAACCACGCGTCGAAGCCACATCTGCAGGGCGTCTCAACAGCTGGTCTATGTGTCGTTTCCACAGATTACCTGCCACCTTGATCATATAATGACGAGAACCAAGACAGACAGACAGACAGACAGACAGACAGACATCTATATTTATACAGGATAGCCCCTTCAGTGTAGTAAACACTGGTATCAACGGGGGTCCTGTTACCCACCCAACCCACCCCAGGGGAGGACATCCATCACACAGTAATCTCGTGCGTGGGAAATTAACGTCTCCTGCCCCTAACCCTGCAGGAGACGGGACCTCCATTTATTCGCCCCTATCCGAGAAGACTAGAATATCTAACCATTTCTTGATGTTAAAGAAAGGAAGCATATTCTTCTCAGTTAATTTTTAAGACCCTGAGTGTTGGTCCGGCCGGTATTGAACTCTCGACCTCCCGCACAGCAGTCCGGCGCTCTCCCAATTGAGCTAACCAGGCGGCGGTCAAGGACCTCAGTAACGACTCCACGCACCCATTTTCCTCCCCTTCCAAAATTTCGAGCCAGAACAGAATCGCCGGCATTAAACTTGCGGAAGCCTCTATGTGCAGTGCGACTCAGCATGGTAGAGTATTGGCGAGCTTCGACATGTTCTTCAACTGAAGGTGTCAGCAAGTCCAGCCGGTTGCGCAGTCTCCGGCCCATGAGGAGCAGTGAGGGTGGTTCGCCTGTGGTAGAATGAGGAGTGGTCCTGTAAATCAATAAATAATTTGCAATAACAGCATCTACATCTGCATTGGTAAGGTGGGCTTGTTTAATGGCTGATTTCAAAATCTGCACGACACGTTCTGCTTGACCATTTGTAGATGGCTTGTACACCGCTGAGGTACGGTGTAGTAGTCCATTGCTGGCACAAAATTGTTCAAATTCTGTAGAAGTGAACTGGGGCCCATTGTCTGACACGATAATTTCTGGCAAACCATGCCTGCTGAAGATGTCACGCAAGGTGGTCACAGTTGCTTTAGCTGAGGTAGTTGACATTTTGACTACCTCTGGAAATTTACTGTAAGCATCTACAACCACAAGGTAGGTACAGCCAGAGATTGGCCCCGCAAAATCCACATGAATGCGAGACCACGGTCGTGCTGGAAAGGTCCAGGGATGAATTTGAACTGGGGAAGGATCTGATCTCATAGACTGGCAAGTGCTACATGAAGAAACAGTTAATTCAATGTCAGAATCCATGTTGGGCCACCACACATAAGATCGTGCCAAAGCTTTCATTCGAGAGATCCCGGGGTGAGTGTCATGCAGTTCTTGCAACACTTTCTCTTGGAGCGATGGAGGAACAATAACACGAGCACCCCATAATAAGCAACCATGACGTGTGCTTAACTCGTCTTGTCTTGTTTTAAATGGTACCAGACTGGGATCCACTACATGAGGCCAACCACTAATGACGTAAGTGTACACTTGGGATAAGACTGGATCCAGTTGAGTCTCCTTCTTGATCATCTGACTGGTCACATTAGTGACAACTTCTGTGTCCAAAAAATAGCATTCAACATTTTCACATTTGGGGGACCATGTCAGAGGCAAGGGAAGGCGAGACATACTGTCTGCATCTACATGTGCTACACTACTACGGTACTCAATCTTGTAATTGTATGAAGCAAGGATAAGAGCCCATCTTTGAAGTCGAGCTGCAGCATGAGCGGGAACCGGTCTCTGAGGACCCAAGAGAGTCAGCAAAGGTCGATGGTCGGTTAAAATTGTAAAGGAGCGACCATAGAGATACTGTCGGAATCTCTTTAGTCCAAAGATGATACTGAAGGCCTCCTTTTCTAGCTGAGAATAGTTTTGTTGAGCAGGAGTCAAAGTGCAAGAAGCAAAAGCCACCGGTCGAAATTGTCCATCAATTTGATGAGACAGGACTGCTCCAGCGCCATAAGATGAGGCATCACATGAAAGAAAAAGGGGCAAGGTATGATCATAATGTACCAGTGTCCGTGAGTTCAGAATGAGCTGCTTTGCTGCAACAAATGCATCCTCTTCAGCTTTCAACCATCTCCATGAAGTACCCTTTTTAAGTAATTGGTGTAAAGGTGCTAGGACTGTAGAATGATGAGGCATGAACCGGGAATAGAACATTATGAGTCCCAAGAAAGATTTCAAGGCCGTTACATCTTTGGGCCTGGGAGCATCCCGAATAGCTTTAAGTTTATCCTGAGTGGGGTGTAGACCTTCTCCATCAATCATATGTCCCAGGTAGACCACTGATGATTGAAAAAACTTGCACTTTGCCTTGTTTAATCGGAATCCAGAATTAAGAAGTCGCTCTAACACCAGTGAAAGTGTGTGAAGGTGGTCCTCTGCATCTGTGCCAGCAACAAGAATATCGTCCAAACGACTAACAGCCTTTGGTACATCCGACAACAAATTATCCATGATTCTCTGAAAGATAGCAGGACCAGAATGAATGCCATTCGGCAATCTTTTGAATGCAAACAACCCAATGTGAGTGTTTATGGTGAGGTAAGACTGGGACTCTTTTGATATTGGTACTTGATGATAGGCCTGCTTTATATCCAGGACACTGAACACCGTGCAACCTCTTAAAGCTGAATGCATATCCTCAATCTGAGGCATAGGGTAGGTTTCAACACGGGCACTTGCATTGTATGTTACACTAAAGTCTCCACAAACGCGGACATCCTCTGAGTCTTTCTTGCCAACGACTACAATTGGAGCCGCACTGTTCGCAGATGTCACTCGTTCGATCACACCATTTTTTTCCATCTTAAGCAGAGCACTCTCAACTTTTGACTGTAATGCATAAGGAACGGGTCTGGCTTTATGAAATTTAGCTTTACTTTCATTCAATATGACAGGATCCCCATTATAACATCCAAGTTGAGGTTGAAACAATTCACTGTAATTCTCAAGGACTGATGCTAATGTCTGGTTTCCTAGGGTTTCCGGTAGTGTAGAGGGATGGCATTGCAAGGGTTCAACGTGATTCAAACCTGGCAACTTCTTCCAATCCAGCTTGACATCTGTAAGCCAGTTTCGACCAAATAAGGCACCAGTCCCTTTGCGTACAATTAGCAAAGGCAGTGTCACGGTGTTGTGATCCCATGTACTCAACCTTCACATGCGCTTCCCCTAAGGGACGCACAGTCTCACCTGTGTATGTCGACAGCACAACATTTGTAGATTTCATTTCAACATCTGGGCAAACTTGTTTCACGAAAGTAATCGGGGCAAGAGACAATGCACACCCAGTGTCTAACTGCATCAGACAATCCTTGTCTTCAATCTTCAGCGGTACAGAAATGTCAGATCTGGACATTGCATGAACATCAGGCACCACATACAACTCCTCTTCTTCAGATAATCGTCCCTGAGGTTGCTCTTCTTCAAAATCCATAACATTGACTCCCCCTTTCTTACACACTCGAGCAATATGTCCTCTTAACTTGCAGTGGCGACACACAGCATTCCTAAATTTGCATTTAGCTCTTACGTGATCAGAATTACCGCATGAAAAACAAGCATAAGAAGCTGCTGGTTGGGAACTGGACGAAATCTGGCTAGGAGGCGGCCGCGAAGTAGATGGTGTAGTCGAGTATCCACGAGAAGTGGAAGGTAAGCCTGAGAATTCCTTCTTCACTGAATGAACTGGTTGAGGCAATTGTTGCTGTTGAACTTGCAAAGTTTCTTTAGCCGCGATTTCGTCGGCGATAGCCACTTGGAGAGCCTCTTGAAATGTTCGATCTTCACTCAATAGTTTTTTTCGAGTCGCAGGGTTTCGAATCCCACACACAAACTGACCGCGGAGCGAGCGGTTCAGAAATTCGCCAAAATTACAAGTGGTGGCCAAATGTCTTAAACGAGCACTGTAAACCGTCACGCTCTTATTTTCTTCTTGACAACTTCGATGAAATCTGTAGGATTCGGCAACTTCCAACCGCTTGGGCTTGAAATGTTGTTGCAGTAGTTCACATAATACCTGAAAAGTTTTTTCTTTTGGGTTCTCGGGGCTGCATAAATCGCGAAGAGTGCTATATGTCTTCCTACCAATTACGGAGATCATCACGGCGACCTTTTTCTGACTAGCTGCCCGAACAACAGCCGCAGTGGCATCAGCAGCACATTGTCCAATACCGTTTGCTACAAAAAACTGGTCAAGTCTTTCAAGGTAAGCCGTAAAAGACTCAGAGGAAGGATCAAATTCACCAACAGAACCAAACAACGGTGAAGCCATGGCGGGAATTGCAAACGCACCAGCGAGCACGTGCGTGGAAGCATAAACGAACGAAACGAAGTGGAGTAAGGCCCGGTTCAAACGTCGAACTTTACATGTGCCGAACCTAATAATTAGGTTCGGCACATGTAAAGTTCGACGTTTGAATCAATTAGGTCCGGCAGATTTGTATTCGGGTCGACCTGCCGTTCTATTCGACCGGGCTTGTCGGATAGAACGGCAAAAGATCAACTTTGATTCATACGTCGAACCGTTTCATGTGCCGAATCTAATGCATACATTACAAATACATTAAATAAATTAATTTTTACCCAGAGTTCTGCACGATTCTTATGTTTGACATGCGCATACGACTTGTTTTGATCTTTTCAAACAAAATGGCGGGAAGAGCGGAAGATATGTGTTCCTCTTGCTTCGAGAACACGAAATATACGTGTCTGAGGTGTCAGAATTACTTTTGTATGCGGTGTTCCGTATTTGAAAATGATGAAAGTGTAGCGGGTTGGAAAGCAGGCAGTTCGGTAGCGTACTGCGAGTCATGTTTTCGAGAGAAAATGATTCTTGAAGAAACCGAAGGCAATGATTACGAGGAGACCAGTGTGGGTCAGAAAAGCCAAGAGTCAAGCTTGAATGTTAAGTCCACAAAGCCACCCGCTATGAAAAGGTATGCTTCTCAGGTCATTCTGATATTATTTCTCTGAAAAGCCCCGAGGGGACGTGAATTAAGTAAAGTACGTAAGCTTAAGTATTGATAATGTCCCTTCTTTTGTTCTAAATGGGCTACACACTCAAATTAAATTTGCTTGTTTGGTCAGTTTGAGCTAATAAGCAAATGCTAAGGTTTGCCATGGATATCTCGGTCATAAACTTTTTTTGTTTACTTTTTTACTGAAAGGTCATGAGAAAAGACATTTTTGAAGAAAAACATGTGATCATTTCAGTTAACATCATTATATTCATAATTTCCTCAGCGGAGATTGTAGGAAGTTTCAAATAGTAAAATTTGGTTGTCTAATTTTCACCAACCCAGGTTATGAAACATAATTATAATAAGCTGATGAAGCTAATATCTAGGTTTGAATGTTTGTCCTATAGCAAAAACATTGACGCAAATGAGGATGAAGATGATGTTACAAGTGAAGAGGGTGATGACAATGAAGATGTGGACAAAGCTTTGTCACTATTTGTAAAGAAAGGAAAGGCCAGGAAGGGCAAAAGACCTGGGCGAAGACCTCAATGGTGCCCGAAAGTTCTTGATGATTTCATTGACATTGTTGTTAACAGCAATGAGTTTAAGACCAAACTGATTTTTACGAACACCAAGAATCAGAGAAATAGTCCAATTTATGCCAAAATCTTGGATGAGCTGAAAGGCAGGGCATCAGCAAGAGGTGACAAGTTCAACATGTCAATTGCCCAGCTGAGGACCAAGTTCAAAAAGTGTGTCAGCCAGTGTAAACAAGCTGCACTAACTCAGAAAACTGCAACAGGAATAAAGAGGTACCAGGAAGACCATGGGTTTGGAAGCTGGTTCAATGCCTTGTTTGCAGTGGTTAAAACAAGGGATTCCTGTCAGCCCGAACGTGCTTTAGAGCCATCATCATCGTCCTCTCCATGTACCCCTGGAAGTTCTCATGATGACCACCCTTCTGATAATGCTGGGGACGAAGATGCCCTCTATATACCAAAAAGGTCTGCAAAGAAGGAGAAATTTGCTAAAGATAAACTTGACAACACCCAAGTGATGAAACTCATCACCGAAGTTGTCAGAAATGACCCCACAAAAGAGATGATCAGCTTTCTGAAAGACGAAATGGAAAAGTCCCGAGAGCATGAGTTGAAGTTATTTCAACTCATGCTTGGTCATAGAGCCAATTCAGGCTTGCCTCCATCATCCAGTATGGTGCCTCCATCCTCCAATATGGAAACAGGGTTTTACCAATCATGCAATCAGGGCTTTCCCTGTCATGAAGCAGGGTTTTACCCATCATTGCAGGGTTCTCAAGGGCCACAACAAACCACCCAGGAAAGCATGTCTGAAGGTTCTTATGGGAACCCTTTCCTTTATGGCAATGGAAAATACCAGACATTGTAGACATAGAGCTTATTAGTTATAATGTGCTCATAACTATTACTTTGACCACAGTTCTTCTCAGGTCTATTTATTGTGTTGCATTGGACAGCATTCTTACTGGTTTTAACTTAAGTTCTTTTTTGCAAGAATAGATTTCTTTTGAACACTTTGAATTAAAAAAAAAATGGTTGAATATGGATAAATTTATTTCTACGTTTGTTTCAGTTCAATATGTTGCAAAATGATGATACAGTAACATTTTTTAGTACCGTAGTTTTTTGATTAAATGCCGGGCTTTCAGTAAATGCCTGGCAAGTAAATTCAGTAAATTCTGGCAATTTCCATGTTGTCCAACAGCATGGAAATTGCCAGAATTCTTCCATGTCAAGAATTTTTTGTTTAAACTCTTCTTCAGTTTGGGGCATGTGACTTGACACATTCTCGTTCCATAAATGGTCCACCAAGACTTGACAGACTTCCTGACAAATTGAGGAAATTGTGGAGACGCCTAGTCCAGACATTTCGGCGATGGTATAGAAATAATCTCCTCGGCTTAGTCTATACAGACAAATAGCAAGCCTCAGCGCTGGTGATATCGGTTCTTCCGTCACAGTTTGCCGAATAAGGAAGGGTTCAATACGTCTCAGGATGAAATTAAATGTCCCCCTAGATACTCTGAAGGTTTTTTTGAATCTTGCGTCTGAATAGATGTTGCAAACATTTTGCCACCAGCCAGAATTTCTTTTTAGCCGACGACACGAACGAACTGGACGAGGAACTGTGACGTTCCTATGGGAAATAAGCAATAATACAAGGCAAGCCAAATTCAAAACTCGTCTTCTCCTGGCAGCAAGGTTGTTTAATGCCAACTGCATCTTAAGTCGCCTTTTTCTACCCTCCTTGATCGCATTTGCCAGAAAAACAAGCTCTTTATTTCCAGCATTTGTATTTGCCACATTTTTTTCCGCCATTTTGGTAAGCAATAACCGCTGACCGCAGTAGAGTCATGTTCAGTTTCTCAATTAAGTTCGACATATTTAGGTTCGAAGTTTGAATCAACTGCCGAACCTAATTATTCGAGTCGACCCGAATTGCTATTAGGTTCGGCACATGTAAAGTTCGACGTTTGAACCGGGCCTAAGATTATCCGGTGTAGGAAATAGCACGAAATAGCCATATAACACAAAAGTATCCCATCCTCGTCGCCAAAATGTTGTATCTTAGAAAACTCAAGGACGAAATTATAACCAAACCCGCAATGAACATGAACATTCCAAGATCCTTTTATTCCTGTTCTATCTCTGCGAAGGCGCATCCATGTACACGTAACACAACCGTGACGTAACTTAATACAATGTAACACAAGTATAACAAAACAAGGTCACGATATAACAGTAAGTATCAAATTATAATGAAATGTGAAACACTTTTGCATAGAATGCAAAGTAAGTCTTTATTTATTGGTAAATATTTACTTTTACTTTTTAGTGACCTTTCTCTTTTATTATTTATTTATTTTCTCAAAATCTTTTCTCATTCACAGCTAGAAGTATTGGCCGCGTCCGAATGTGTCAAGGTTCACGTCCAGGGGCACATGCTCTCAGGTGCAACCCTGATAACTGGATTTTCAAGTGTCCTACACAAAGCGGTCAGACGAATACATGCAAATTCGCTCGCATGAACTTTTATTGTAACGACAACCATCATCATTTTGACCCGATAATTTGCTGTAATATTCAATGTGGATACTAAATAACCATCTAAAACCTATATTTTTTTTATCCTAGGTGTATAAGTAGCAGAATTGCTTCACCATTAATATTTTACATCCTTCATTATTTGGTTGTTAGCGCCCGTCTAACTAACAAATGATGTGCATGATTGCAAAAGCATTTATATTTTAAAAGAAAGTTGAATTATGGTCTCATACCTAAGCCTTTCACAGTCAAGTGATTGCCGGGGTTGGGTTAAACGGTAGGATCTGGATACAAGATTAGTTTAAATAAAGACTGCACGTTTTAATTTTCTCGTAATGAACTTTTACTCGTGGCGTATATTTAGTCTCCTCCTAAGCCTCCTTCATGTTTTAATCACTGAATTACTCAGAGGTCCAAGTTTATTGCAATCATACAATTATTTTGCAAGGGCCGTGATAATACTCAAAGTCTGTGTTTCTGAACTTGCTAGAACGCCTCTTTGTATAGTGAAATTTATTCCCAGAGGGGGATACTTTGGTCAATCTTTGCTGAGTATGTGTGCCGCTGGCCTTTCAGAACCCTTACCTCATTACAATCTACTCTTTTACCAATTATAGAGCCCAGCCTAGTCACTTTTGAGCAACTGTAACAATTTTTGAACAACAAATCTTCTCATTTTTAACACTTTACTAGCCAGAATTTATTTACCCCATTCTAGTAACTCTGTTGAAAGTGCAACCCCATTATAGTCAATCCAGTGGTGAAAATGCGACCCCATTCTGAGGCAAGTCCCTGTTGGCCTCTTTCTAAGAAGTAACCCCCCCTCCCTCTGCTAAATTAACCTCATCTCAATTATTTTCTTCCTTCGTGTCTGAATATAAAGTATTTTTTGTCAGTATAACCTTTTACACCACAGTTATAACTGAATGATTATGTTATTCTTTCTCTGCTGTTTTTAAAAATTAAACCTTGTACAAAAAAAAGTTCATAAATGTCTAATGTACGAGCAGTGGTATAAATGGCGTGAAATTTAACCAGACAGTCTTTCCTTGAGCTGCTTGAGAGAGCTGTTGATGTTGATATCCATTTTTTGGAACGCTAAATTCCATTCCTTCTCCGCACAGCGGACTGGAATATTTTCCCACTCCCGCGCTTAAACTCCAATGGTTTTTCTGCTGTTTTGAAACGCATGCGTAATAGTGTTCCTCGTTACAGTCCCTCACATACCATCTCTTGTCACGTGAGAGCATGACACATGAAGATTCATTAATGGCCTGTTTTGGTTCACCCTCAGCCCACGTGAATACAGCTGTTTTCATGAGTTCAGCGTTTATTTGGTCCGCGCCAAGAACGCCGACACCACACAATAGATATTTTTTGAAATCCATGATTGTTCCCTTGCTTCTAATACCATTATACACTGGTCCGTACACGGTGCTATCACTATAGATTCTGACACTGTCTTTACTATTACCTGTAAAAGAACAATTTTTAACATCTGCGTCAAAGTGTTTTACAGTGTAACTTTTGCTCCAGAAATGACTATGAAGAAAACGGGCTGAATGATTGTTTCCGTCCAAAAAAATTATTGTTCTATTCATTTCACGCAATTGTCTTGTATTTGGCCATTTATCGCCAAACCTCTGTTTTAAATCACTCGGTGTGAAAACTCTGTCGCCGAAGTATTCCTCAATAACTTGGTTGATCGATGAATCTTCTTCGCGGGTTGTATGGTCCTCGAAAAAGATTTCAAGTATTTCATTCTGGTTTTCGTGTTTTTTAGTCCAGTCCGAGATTTCTTTCATTCCATCCTCAAATTCCTTATCCCATGGGACACAACCAAGTAAAAAATTTTGATTACCGTGACTCATGCGGATTTTGTTAAAACATTTCCAGAGATCAATCTCCATATTACGCATGCCCATGTTAAGCTGGTCCGTGAAACTAAACTCCTGATTAGCCAATGCGATGCATACGTCATCTGCTCTATGTGGCCAATGACAATCGTCTAAATCCCCATAACCACTGGCTCTGTTGTTGTAGGAATTATGAGCTCCAAGAACTTGCACGAGATTAATGGGGGCGTCAATTTGAAGTTCCCGTTGTGTCTTTAAGGCGAAAGAAAGCCAGGGAGAAATTCTCGCCGAGCCGCGCTCGCAGATACCATGGAATCCACACTTGGAGCAATTTGCCTCCACGCTGAAGTGATCACATGACTCTTCGTTATTTTCCCGTTTTGATCGCTTATCATTAAGTTTTCCCCTCGACTGAGTCCCATATCCTGTAGCCTTTTGATATCTATATGGAGCGTAAAAGGTTAGCAATTTTTTTAACACTTGACCCCTGACAAAATCGCTCATGTTCTCGGCATCTCCGCTTGACGGCCGGCCAGTTAACAAGAACTGATTCGGTGCCATGCTTGCCTGTTGAAGATAAACGGAAAGAGCGGCCAAACCGAAAAAGCAATATTGTGAAAGCGTTCTTCCCAAACTAACGCGTCGTACAGCCATTTTAAAACAGTTTTAGGGATGACCACAACTCTCAGAGTAGGTGGTAATATTATCTACTATCAAGCAAAGGTGCTAAGGTTACTACAGGTACCTGTATGGACCTGTGGTCAGAAATATTGTCATTCGTCGCTACGTTGAGCCTTTGCTTTGTAAAGAAGTGTTAGGAACTGATAAGGCCGATGCGTGTACGGCTCCTTCAATGTGTAATGAAGAAACCATTAACACGGAAAGATCAATCGGAGCAATGTCATCTTGTCAGTGTCTGAGCAACTGCACACCCACCCCTCCCCTAATCCAACAACAGTCGACTGATAACAGGCTGGGGTTAATTTTGGGTTAATTGGGGAGGGGCAGGTGCGCGCAGTTTGATCCGATCAATTGTCCATGTGACTAATAAGAATCTCATATCCGATTCAGCAAACTTTCGTGCACGCAATTGAATAAAAATGGTTAATGTGCATAAATGCTTAATTTTTGTACCGGACATGGCGAAAGAAAAACGAGATAACTGAATGGGGGCTTTTCTGGTGCTTAGGCTTAGTGATAATAATGCTAGCGCTTTTATAGTCAATTTTTCTTTTTTCATTTTCTGGTTTCTTTTCTTGGACAATGAGGTTATTCTCTGCGTATTGCGCTTTTGAAGAAAGCCAGTCCTTGAAAAAACGAGACAATTTTTTATATGGTGTTTCAATTCTTAAGCACGATGGCCTACATTGTGTAATTCAAAATCTAAAAATAAAAAAAATTGATAAAAAACTAAACATTTTATGATCTCTGATTTTCACGAATGGCTAACTTTTAAAAGCGCTGGAAAATTACTTTAGTCAGGGTTTAGTTTCACTTATGTGGGTTTCTGTTTATAAAAGAAAGCTGTGATGATAACGCCAGATAATGCACGCATACAATATGAAATGATAGAAATAATGAAATCTTATTAGTAAACCTATCAGTTTTTTAAAGTAAGTTTCATAGTTTTAGGATTAATTTTGTAAAGCGCCTCGAACAAGTAGTGGATGCGTGCGCTATATAAATAAACTATAATAATAATAATAATAATAATAATAATTATTATTATTATTATTAGCATCTTTGTCATTCTTAACGTCATTAACATCATCACTCTTATCGTCATCATCGTCGTCAAAGGATTACATTGTTTTAGTCGTCATCATCGTTTAAATCATCATCATCATCGTCGTACTCGTAATCATCATCGTGGTACTCGTCATCATCATCGTCATCGTTAACAACACCACAGTCATCGTTATCATCTTTATCGTTGTCGTTGTCCCTCTAATAGCCATCGTCGTCATCATCATCATCATGAACATCACCAAATTGATCTGCACAGAGCTAACGGGACGCATGAATTAAAAGGCAGCCGAGTAGTAATTTTGGATGCACATCGTACAGGTATCAAAGGAGGGTGGGTTCTCCGTCTCCCCTACAGCGCAAAAATAGCTGCCTGACCCGCAGTGAAGCGACAGATTATACGGAAAATACGTGGTTTTTACTGATATCTCCTAACAAAATGAAAGAACTTCCCTTCGACAGAGGATTCATATATTTGTAAACTTCACTAAAATGTTTATTTCCTAAAATTCATTTACGATAAAACTGATGTAAAATAGCACTACAATCGCTATTTACTCGTCAGATGGTTAAAAGCGATATATAATATTGCTATCAGTAAAATGTACTACTGTCTACAAAATGGACAATTCGTACACACAGCCCGTGCAATTCACTCGAATATTAAACTATGGGTTCATCCTGATGGTTAAACGTTGCAACACTTAGCATTGACTTAAAACAAAAGTGCAAAAAAAAGAAAAAAAAAAACTACTGAATATCTGATACAGAGATATCAAAACCTTCCTAACCGATCACACCCAAAAGACCTTAAAAACTATCCTTGTTTATAAAATGAATTTCTCAATAACAGAATTTCAAAGACTGCGGTTAACATAACTGGTTACGTGAGTGAGGTCCCTTTATACTTCGTTCAACCCTTGATATGTAAAAAAATAATTTTTCATCTGCTAGTTAAAATATTCCCCTAAACATAACAGTCTAACAAAGCGAGTTTTGTTTCTGGATTGGTAAAGTACACGCATGTCAAATAGGAGTATCTCAAAAGGGGCAGGTTTGAGACGTCATTTTAAGGACGACAGGTTTCGCATTCTTACTTCTGTCTTTCCCGCAAAATACTGTCAATCTAAAACTTAAATAAAAACAGACCCTAATTATGAGGTAAAAACGACGAATTCCAACGATAAGGTGATCAGAAATTTGACGGGCAACTCACTTAAGACACCGATTTATCGTGTAAATATCTTAAAATGGTTCACCTTCTTTCTACAAGTACAGTTCTGTTAAACCCTTTTGGCCCAAGAGACATCAGCATGTACATTCTGCATACAATGTTTATGTAATGCCAAACACATCAGTGTTGAGAATTGAGGAACTTATCGAGTAGGGTAGGTTGTTAGAATATAACACCAAATCCTCTGTAAAAGCTGGCAAAGAATTGTAGGTTCCGCACTAAGGAGAATTCTCCCTCAGACCCCTTAATCTCAATCAAAGCCATCAACCATTTGGTGTACTTGATTCCAAACGTTTCCTATCTCGAGGAGCTACTAATTCGTAGTGAGTTTCTTCGATGTTATCATCATCTGCGCATGCTTCTTTTGAACTTGTCACCGTGACTGAGATGTTCGCCGGCGAATTACAGACCTCCAACCGCACAGGCCCCACGCTACCGCTACCGGACGCATCTGATCTGCGACCTGGTTCTAAAATCTCCGCATAATCGTCGTTTGCAGAAGTTTTGGTTGCCGGATAAACTGGTTTTAAAATCGGTTCAACAGGTTCGTAATCGCCTGACGCGGATGAAAATCGTTTCATATCGTCTTGAGGTACAAACAACTCCGTGTTAAGAGCGTGGTCTCCTCCGCCCACTGTGGCAACTTCATCGTAAAGGTTGTCTGTGTTACCTGCAAAACAAAAATTATTAAAGATACCATGATGACCGTTTTCATCTTCGCCATTGGCTGAACACTTAATAACACATCTTGCTCGCGGTTTCCCGTGAGGAACCTGTCATTATTTATTGCCCGTCTGGTGGTGATCTCTTTGTCGCTCGGTCAGTCAGTCTGAAAGTCTCTCTGTCAGTCCGTCATTCAGTTAGTCTGTCAATGAAAGTCAGTCAGTCATTCAGTCAGTCAGCCTGTCATTTAGTCAGTCAGTGAGTCAGTCAGTCAGTCATTCAGTCAGTCAGCCTGTCATTTAGTCAGTCAGTCAGTGAGTCAGTAAGTCATTCAGTCAGTCAGCCTGTCATTTAGTCAGTCAGTGAGTCAGTCAGTCAGTCATTCGGTCAGTCAGCCTGTCATTTGGTCAGTCAGTGAGTCAGTCAGTCAGCCTGTCATTTGGTCAGTCAGTGAGTCAGTCAGTCAGTCATTCAGTCAGTCAGCCTGTCATTTAGTCAGTCAGTCAGTGAGTCAGTCAGTAAGTCATTCAGTCAGTCAGCCTGTCATTTAGTCAGTCAGTGAGTCAGTCAGTTAGTCATTCAGTCAGTCAGCCTGTCATTTAGTCAGTCAGTGAGTCAGTCAGTCAGTCATTCAGTCAGTCAGCCTGTCATTTAGTCAGTCAGTCAGTGAGTCAGTAAGTCATTCAGTCAGTCAGCCTGTCATTTAGTCAGTCAGTCAGTGAGTCAGTAAGTCATTCAGTCAGTCAGCCTGTCATTTAGTCAGTCAGTCAGTGAGTCAGTCAGTAAGTCATTCAGTCAGTCAGCCTGTCATTTAGTCAGTCAGTGAGTCAGTCAGTCATTCAGTCAGTCAGCCTGTCATTTAGTCAGTCAGTCAGTGAGTCAGTCAGTAAGTCATTCAGTCAGTCAGCCTGTCATTTAGTCAGTCAGTGAGTCAGTCAGTCAGTCATTCAGTCAGTCAGCCTGTCATTTAGTCAGTCAGTCAGTGAGTCAGTCAGTCATTCAGTCAGTCAGCCTGTCATTTAGTCAGTCAGTCAGTCAGTCAGTCAGTCTGTGAGTCAATCATTCACTCAATCAGTAGTTAGTCAGTCAGACAATCAGTCTATCAGTCAGTGAGTCATTCAGTGAGTCATTCAGTCAGTGAGTCAGTCAGTCTGTCTGTCCGTCCTTCATTGTCTGTATGTCTGTCAGCCTGTGAATGAAACACTTGACGCACTAGGATTTTGTTTTCTTTACCTGCAATTTTTTCCATTTCAATCCGCATTTGGAATGACGACGCGTACGCGGGAGGAAGGGGTGGGGGATTTTCTGTGTCATTTCTCTCCTCATCAATATCTTCGCTACCTTCAGTATCATGGCGGTGCTTTGACTTCTTGCTCAAGTCCACTTTCGCGTACGTATCGTCTCTCGGCAAAGAGGTAACCTTGTCTACTTGTGCAACCTCGCCTTTTGTTGATCGCATCATATGAACAGAATTGGCGCGTTTGTCTAACTTGATCCCAGGTCTTTGCAGTCCAGTTGTATCGCTTTGTGTTCTATTTCTTTCAGAATCTGCGCTGTTTTCAGTGTCGATCATTAATTGGGACACTTCTTTTTTATCGACGGATGCGTATTTGTGGTTTGTATCAGCTCGATTTTTTCGTTGTTTATCGACATCTTCATACAAATCAGAGGCTTCCAAATCCTCCTGTTGCTCTTCATTTTTTATTCTGGAATAAGGATCCTCTGCCTCTTCTAAGGCCTCTGAATTTTCTGCGAGCTTCTCCTTCTGTTTCAAGTTCTTAATTCTCGAATATGGATCTTCAGGATCTTCAGGATCTTCAGGATCTTCAGCTTCCTCAGCAACCGTTTTCTCCACGGTTTTCTCATTTGTCGTGTCCTTTTTTTTGGCTTGCTGCACTTCGGCATACAGATAATCATTCCTGCTCGTGTCACAAGCGACCACCTCGTAATTCCCGCTGTCTTCGCCAGTGTCGTGATCAAGGGATAGAGCCCGAGGTTTTCCGACTTTAACTTGAACAGTGTCGTATGCATTGTCGGAGGGAGACGGAGGGGAGACCCTCACTCTCTCCATGGACTTTGTCTTGCGCACCTCAACAGTCTCATAATTATTATCCTCTTCGGCCGCATCGGGAGCGGAAAAATGTCTTTGAGGAATGGGAACCACCGGAAGTGGAAGTACTGAAGGCTCCGGCGGAAGTGGAAGTCCTCGAGAATGCCGTTCTAGAGTGGGTGTAGCTACTCGAGGCCTCTCGACAGGATTTTCGTGCAAGACGTGTTTTTCGTCTTTATCACTATCCGAAGAGCCCGTTCTGCTCTTTGTTTTCCCAGTTTTTATCTTCATCTCTTTAGATTCTTTCCTCGATCGTCTGTGTTTGCGTTCCTCTTCTTTGAACACATCGGAGGATCTATCCGTGCCGGAAATTGTGCCATTACTTCCTTTAGCAGATCGAGTTCTCTTCCAAAACCTGCCTTTATGTTGATCATGTTCATGTTCATTGCCTTGTTTGCTTTTTGAGCTTCCGGATTTTGAGTTGACAGTCTTAGGTTCTACAGTTTCATACTCTGATGGCGTGATATCCGGCTGCACGGCGTCATCGTCATGTTGCAGCGCGTGCTCCGCGCTATGCGGGCGTGACTGTGGATCCGATGCGTGTGCACTACTCGCCGGTTCGGGGGACTGCGTGCTATTCGGCGGCACGTGCTGCCCGTGCAGCTCGTGCGACTCGTGCGACTCGTGCTGCACGCTTGATGTACTTTCAGGACGCTCATTGCATGAAAGGACAATCTTAGATGTGTGATTATTTTCCGCCCCAAAATTTTCTCCTATCTTTTCCACTGTTCCGATATCAATTTGCGACTCGTCGACGACTTCCTTCTCGGGCTGTTCTTCTTTTGGGGGTATCTGGAAACACAAATAACAAAATGAGAAAAATTCTGGCCATATTTCTATATAACCCTACACTTTAGTATGCAAGCAGTTATTTGCTACAAGAAGACACTAGTTTACATGCTAAACTGCGGGTCGGGAAGCCTGGGGTCGAGATTCGGTCGTATCAATGTGTTGTGTTCTTGGGCAAAACACTTTAATCTCACGGTGTCCCACCCCACCCAGGAACTGTTAGGGAGAGCTGACGAATTGCCTGAGGAGGGGTGGGGGTAACCTTGTAATGAACTAGCATTCCATCCAGGGGAGGGTGTAGTAAAACTCCTTGTTGATTCACGCTATGGAAACCAGGATCAGCTCTTGCTCGGTGAGCCACTTAACTGAGTGCAGACTTTATAGTAACTCTAGTTCCCAGTCTCTTTGAAAAACAAGAAAGCAAAACAAGAAAGATCCTGAGGAAAAGATTAATTGAAACATTTTTCATGTTTTGTTTCTGTCTGTCTGCCATTGAGCCTCTCAGTTTTGAAATTACATTTGCTCCATCAATCAGTCATTGACAATGCATATAGAATCATAAAACGAGAAAAACATCTTTGACATCAAATTTAAAGTCAAAACTTTTTCAAAAGGATGCTCTGTACCTTGCCGTGACTCAAACGATGTTGGAGAGAGACAAGATGAGGCCTGGCATCCGATCTGAGGATTAAAAGTTAAAATCTTAAGTTCATTAGCTCATCAATCCCTAAGAATGATTAACATCTAGAATCTCCCAGCATTGTCACCCTTGAATCATGCATCAAGGCCACAAGAATAAAGGAAATGATCACCAACTTAAGACGTTCTTGATCGTTAAACAAATTCTCCTTGTCAGCGCCTTAGAAAACCCTTGCATAAACTGTACAAATATTTCTATGGATCAGCAGTTTCACCCTTAAAATTTTTTATGCCCGCCTTTTTTTACACCTAAACCTTTCTACCCCTCTTGTGAGGTATGGCATCCCAAGTGTACCCCTTGTGAGCAGGACATTCACCCACAATCCACTGTGATTCTGGTTTCTTAGCTACTTAGAAAAGTAATTGAGTAAGGGGTAAACATTTAATAGCCTCTGCCTACTGAAACAGCCTGCCTAGGAACAGATTTTACCCTGCAACAAAAAGACATCAGTTATGGCATCAAATTTTCATGAACCTTAAATCAATAAACTTAAAACATATACTTACATTGGGTATATCAACAAAGTTGAAATGGTAAATTGGCCACCATAACGATTACAAAAGCTGACGTTTCGAGCGTTAGCCCTTCGTCAGAGCGAAGGGCGAAGGGCTAACACTCGTAACGTCAGCTCTTGTAATCGTTACAGTGGCCAATTTACCATTTCAACTTTTTGATATATCCAAATTATTTTGTTACTGACCCCCAACAATGCAGCCCCTAACAGTTTCTTTAGAAACTATCAGCCTTTATTCATATACTTACATTGATTCATCATCTTTGTTTACATTACAATCAGTGCATAGGCTTCCAGCAAGAACAAGAATCACCAAACCAGCTGATGCCAGGAGGAGTGGTTTTAGAAATGCGCCATCATCATCATCATCATCCTTCTGCATGTCCAGCTGATCAACACTAAGAAGGCTTCTGTGCACATGTATCACCCCTGAAATCAACAGTACATATATCTTATTAACCAAGCGCGAGGGCCGCACTGGGAGAATATCAGCGTGAGGTCTTGACAGTATGGACCAAGCACAGCTTGGTCCGTACAAAAAAGACCAAGAGCCGATATTCTTCCAGTACGGTCCCAAGCAAGCTTGGTTAATAAGAGATTTATTATACGACTGAAGTTCAAAGGGACACAAGTGCGGTATCATTCGGGACCATTCGGGACAGTGCCCGGTCCAGTGCTGAGAGAATATTGACCGGCAATAGAGCATTTTGATTGGTTGATTTTAGTTATTGGCCCTCTGACTGCCCAAGTTGTGTAATAAATACCTCTCACAAACTGAGTCTGAGGTTGGTAATGTAAGTTGCAGACTGTTTATTTTATTTACTGAGATATATGGCTATGTGCTAAGCAAGCAGGCCATAAATCAGAGTGGAGAAAACTAGATTTCCCAACTTACAGTACTGACCAAGAAAATGAAGTCAGTATAACATATTTATCGTATCTCTGGGTTTAAATAGAGAGGGAAGATTTTAATTCAAACAAACTTTTGAATTTAGCCTGCCAGGGCTAGACACTAATGGAAGCCAACTAGCCACAAACTAGAAGTAATTTAGTTTGGACTAGTGGTTTTTGATTTTTCATTTGCCAGTTTGGCTAGTAAACAAACTGAAATTGTTGTAGCATCTCAGTTGTCACTAGCCACTTGGCTAGTAAGTTAGAAAGTTAGCGTCAAGCCCTGCCTGCTGTACAGTGAAATACTGCCTATTAAATTTTGACCAATCATAGCTCACAAACGGAGAAAGCAAAAAGACTTAAATCAGAGACATACATTTATGTGTCAACAGCTAAGCATTTGCACCCAAAAATATTTTCTGTAGCATTACAGCTGGGACGATGAAATCATCATTAGACTTTTTTCAGTGATTAACACTTTGGCTCTTAAGAGTGACTGACATCTAATTTCTCCTTGCAATGTCACCTCTGAATCACACATTAAGGTCACAAGAAATGATCACTAACTAAAGATGATCATTATTGTTAAACAATAAAACCCTAGACCAAACTGAAGTGCATGAAGCCCTCACACTTCACACACACCCAAACCTACATGTCTATATTCCTTTCCCGATCTGACTTCTCACATTTCTATACCTGATATGTCAAGCACAACAAATGAAGTTTCCAGATTGATTCAAAAAACAAAACGAAACAGAAACAAGTTTCTTGTGGGTTAATGCTCATCAGCTCTGAGCTTGTGAAAAAAAAAAAAAAAAAACTCAAGCTTGCCATTATAGTAACAGGGTTTATTCTGGAGCACACGACTTTTGCAGAATTCTTGCATTTTGAGACAAAAATACTGCAAAAAATTCAAAACTAAGCCTCAAAAAGGGTGCAACAATTTGTGCCTACGTGTAAGAATATTTTTAAGTGATAATTTTTTAAAATAAAGTATGCAAAAACATAATTGGCCAAAGGATTGATGACAATTTCAATATATCCTTTCATCATCTTAATTGCCTTTTTTTCTTCATTTCCTCATTGACTCTAAGAATATACATATAAAATTAACCTTTTACTCCAACAATCTCATTGATAATTCTCCTTGCTTTCTGCTACACACTTTAAGTCATGTTAATTTAAATACATTTGGTATTGGATCACCCAATAATTATCTAAGTTATATCTTTCTTTATATTCATCACTTGTCAGGTTGATATTGTGTTGGTATTGTGAGGAGAAACTCTGTCTTGATCACTCTTGGGAGTTTAAGTAAGAAAACCCCTTCTGAGAGGCCTCTTCGTTGAAAAAGGGCCACTGAAAAATTAAAGGGGGAGGTTATTCAAGGGTTATTCTGGGAATAACCCTCATAGGTTATACTTGTATTCTGGGAATAACCCTTGTTATTCTGGGAATAACCCTTGTAGGTTATACTTGATGAAAGGTTAACTTCTAACTGTAATTATGTTTAGTCTCCAGTCTCTTTAGTCTGTAGCTTTCCTCTTTCCTCTGTCATGTTGTAATTGTATGTGAATATTATTATGTAAAATTGTGTAAAATTAATTTTCAATTGTCTGGCTTGCCACGACTAGCTCTTCGCTATTTGCAACCCAGCCTAGTAATAACCACCTGTTATTACACGACTCGGGCAGTCATGCCAATAACTAAAATCAACCAATCAAAATGCTCTATAGCAGATCAATATTCGCTCCGTATTGGACCGGGCACTGTCCAGAATGGTCCCGAATGATACCGCACTTGTGTCCCTTTGAACTTCAGTCATATAATAAATCATTTATTAACCAAGCTTGCTCGGGACTGTACTGGAAGAATATTGGCCCTCAGTCTTTTTTGTACGGACCGAGCACAGCTTGGTCTGTACTGTCAAGACCTTGGGCCGATATTCTCCCAGTACGGCCCTCGCGCTTGGTTAATAAGATATATGTAAAATTAATTTTCAATTGTCTGGCTTACCGCAACTAGCTCTTCGCTATTTGCAAGGGAGCCTAGTAATAACCACCTGATAGTTACTTGGAAATAAAACTTGGAAACTTGTTATAAACTTCTTGTTGTTGTTGTGGGTAAATTGGAGTTGCATTGTCATAATACACAACTGTATAGGGAAAAGGAAATACCACACGCGCTCTATTTGGTCAAAAAACATGACATATTTTGTTCCACGACATCTACTGGAAACTGAAACATTTCAAAGTTGTTTCATGAAAACAAATCACTGCACATTTTAGTACTTGTTTACACATACTATATCAACCCACTTAGGGTATCACAGACTAAAACACTCAAAAACTAGTTCATGACTCAATTCTTTCAAGAGTTTGCGATATTCTGCGTGGGTTATTCTGCCATCAACTGATGGAAAACTTAGTAGAGGTTAAATGCTTTTGATTTGCTATAATTTGTAAATATTGCACACAGTATACAGCATATGTAATTACAGCTGTATATCTACATCCAATGAGCAAGTGTATATCCGGATGGCAATGAAAAAAGATAGTCAACATAACAATATTTATCCTTCGCTTGGCAGAAAAAGGAGATAATATCGTTCAAAATCACCTTTTTTTGATGATGGAAACCGAATGCAACCATGTAACTTCCGGTTCACGCAAACAATACGAATGATGGAATCCACATCGTTTGAGAGTCGCCCTTGATCTCTTTTGTCAACATGGATCTAAAAAATGTAAACAAAAAAACACTTCTTGAATAATCAGTTTATTGGGAAAAGTATACAATAAATATTTCAAGTCACGATGCGCATTCCAACCAACACAGTACGCCAGAGAGTGGATCTCCGTTTGGGAGGACAGATTTAATTTTTAACGTAAGTGGACAGTTATCCGCATCCATCCGCATCTAACTAAAATCACTTTCACGTATGAATGGTCGCAAGAATGAAAATTAATGATAAGGAAACATATCCTAAATAGTGCTAATAAAAGTTAACTGAGTCGTTGAAAGCATTTTTTAACGGTTAATCTCAAAAATAAATTTGAAAAGAAATTATTTCATACCTTGAGTAGCTCGGGATTGACTTCGGTCACTCCAACTTCGATACGATCGAATGTTCTTTTGTCGTTTCCTGTAAGCTGGTTCCACTGCGCAGCGCCATTCCAGAACTCCAGATCGCATTTGGTGCTGTTAGCAACCACGGTTGCTGTATTTTTGTAAATCAGATCTAAAGCAATGCGTGAATATTCTTTACTAGCGGCATTCCGCCCGAAATCAAAGCTGCAAAGATTACTTCCGTCAAATCTTTGTTCCAAAGGCATTCCAGAAACAGAAGGCATCCACCCGCTCTCACCGGAAAAAAAGAAGCTAAAAACCACCCAGCAGAGCTGAAAACACCTCATCTTTGTCTTCAACCGCCCAAAGATAACTCTGATAAGATTTCACAAACTGAACCATGCAGTCTTCGTTACAATTATTAAAGCCCTTGCTTAAATACCCTTTGCCATTGTGTTACTATGACTGCTCTGACCGCGCCGATCTGGTAATTAGCAGACACTCCTTGTATCCATGATCACTTTCGGTCACACAGCACATGTTTCCAAGTTTTCAAAATGTCGTCTGCGCCAAGTTCAGCCGAGTTACTACACGTTGGAGGTGAAAGAACCACTGGAGAAAGCATACGAAACCAAAATGGTAAGACAGAACAAAAGGAGTGGGATACATCTCTGCTCAGATTTATTTATCTTTTTTATTTTCTTCACAGTTACCGCGGTTACGGCGATCGCAAACATTGTCAAAAGTTCTTTGGGTCCTGTTGGCCTTGACAAAATGTTGGTCGACGACATTGGGGTAAGATTTCTCTTCAACGTTCATTCGTTGTATAAAATTTAAAAAAAATAATAAGATGCATCGGTCTTTGAAAAGGGGACGAAATGTGAGAGTAAGGACTGATAACTGCTCTGTTCGATAAGTTATTAAAGTTTGCCGGTTCAGCTAGTACATTAATTTCGAACATGTGTACTTAATGTAATGGCGAATATGAAGGTACAATTCATGCTTCAAGTACTTGAGATACTGTCGTTCACTTAAGAAGAAGGAAGAAAGATTGAAAAAAAAAAAAACTGAGGACTATTCCTTTAGAAATAAGCAGTATACATTTAGTGTTACATTCCTTTTCGGTCATTCCCTTGAATTAAGTGTTTGATTTTGCATCATTTGACCAACCCAGAAGGAAAAAAAAGAATAAAATGGCCAGTATGTTACATCGGAAGTACTTGGGTGAGGAAAATAATTTGCCGGGGAACAAGTACATCCTGGTTTTACCTGAATTCACCCACTCTGTACAAATTCTTTTTATTTAATTTTCCTTATTGTTCCCTTTTTCCTTTTTTTTTTTTTTTTTTTTTTTTTTTTTTGCCTAACCAACCAGCCCACCCAGGGCTCCACACTAACGGCAGCCCACTAGCCACAGACTAGTAGAAATTCAGTACTTCTGAGGCCAGCAGCATAATTTCATAGCTACGACCCTGGGATGGGAGACAAAAGCTGGCCTAACTGTCAGATATTTTTGCAGGATGTTACTGTGACCAATGATGGAGCCACGATACTGAAGTTATTGGAAGTTGAACATCCTGCTGCTAAGGTTCTCTGTGAGCTGGCAGACCTTCAAGACCAGGAAGTTGGAGATGGAACAACCTCAGTGGTTATCCTTGCTGCAGAATTTCTTAGGGGAGCTAATGAATTGGTGCGACAGAAGATTCATCCTACATCCATAATTAGTGGCTACAGATTGGCTTGCAAGTAAGCACAGAGTTTTTGTGTGTTTTCCTTCAACTTGGAAATAAGCTATCCACTTTGATTTCTCCAGAGACAAGCTGAGAGGGACATGGTTTCCTTATTTTTTTTTTTTTTTTTCTGCTTGTGACCACAGTGCCATTTCTGACTTCCATTTAATGATTTTAATTTGGATATATCAACAAAGTTGAAATGGTAAATTGGCCACCGTAACAATTACAAAAGCTGACATTTCGGGCGGTAGCCCTTCATCAGAGCGAATAGAGGAATTGTGGGTTGTGTGTGCTTTTAAAGGCAGAAAAAGGAGCTGCGTTATTGGTGGGAACATGGCAACAAGAAAAACAAGAATAAATTAGTGGAATGAAACGCGTTCGTTGATCCTTGTGGGATTTAGACTGCTGGTTTGAAAGATGAGCTTTTGTTCAAGATTTTTACAGCTTTCTGTGCTACCTAAGTGTAAGGAAAGACTGCAGATTGCCATATGTTGCTTAGAATGATTAGGTAAATTAAAATGTCTAGCAACTGGTTTCGATGTGTCCTTGTCATTCCTTTCCACATCTCGAAGGTGTTCTCGGAATCAGTCACCTAGTCTTCTGCCTGTTTCGCCAATGTATATCTTTTTGCAATAAGTGCAATGATTTTAATGATTTTAGGTTACCAATTGGGGACTCGATAAAAAGTTGAGCAAAAAGCCCAGGTTTAGGCTCATATGCAGGTTATGAAAAGCCACAAGCGTTACAGCTAGAGGGTGTTATTTGAAATAAGACCAAAGTTTCCTGTTTAATAAACAAGGAAAAGTATGGTGGCAAGTTGAAATAATTACTTATTGTATCTTGGGAGTGAAAGGGTAAAATAGGATTTTGTTCTTGTTAAGATTCCTTATTTCAGTCAATTTACTTCTACTCCTCAGAGTTCTTTGACTTAACAAAAAAAAAAATCTTCTGTTCATCTTCAGGGCTCAACACTAACAGTAGCCAACTAGCCACAGACTAGTAGAAATTCAGTTATTGGCTAATGGTTTTCGATTTCCACAAGCTAGTTTGGCTAGTAAATAAACTGAAATTGTAGTAACATTTCAGATGTCACTAGCCACTTGGCTAGTAAGTTGAAAAGTTAGTGTCAAGTCTTCCTGCTTCTTTTCAAAAAAGGACTGTCTAAAAGATTTAAATTTGAAAGGAATTGCTATCTTGTCACTCTCTAACATCAGTATGCATATTCTCCATACTGTTCTTCACACATTTTCTTTTAAGGAGAATTTGTATAACAATCAAAATGTCATGTTGGTGATCATTCCCTTTATTCTCGTAGCTTTAATGTGTGATTCAAGGGTGATATTGTAAGGAGAAACTAGATGCTAGTCACTCATAGGTGTCAAATGGGCTAAGTACAGCATTTCTTGTGTTATTGACATCTTGTGGTTAAATTTCAGGGAAGCATGCAAATACATTCAGGAAAATTTGACGATTAATGTCGATGAGCTTGGTAGAGAGAGTATTGTGAATGTCGCTAAGACATCATTGTCATCAAAGTTGATTGGCCAGTCATCAGACTTCTTTGGCGAGATGATTGTCAATGCTGTCACTGCCGTAAAGCGAGCAGGAAATAAGGGTGAAGCCAAGTATCCTATTAAGGCTATTAATGTGTTGAAGGCCCATGGAGGGAGTGCCAAGGAAAGTGTACTTGTGGATGGATATGCTCTGAACTGCACCATAGCATCTCAAGGTATATAATACAAGGCTATATATATATACAAGTAATTTCTTGGCTGGCACTGCTCAAGTTGTCTGGTCAAACTTTTTTTTGAGTGGACACAACACATATTTGGCCAAACAAATATCCATTAAATGGTGTCTTTAGAAATACTTCCCCCACATAAAACAAGTATATTTACCACACTTTTATTGTAAGTGTGGCCTTGAACTTAATGCTGGAAAAATGATATTGCTGTTTTTAAATCCTGAAGTTAGCATGGAATTAAATTCTTTTTTTTTTTTTTTTTTCAGCTATGCCTAAACGAGTGGAAAATGCCAAAATTGCTTGCCTGGATTTTAGCCTTCAGAAGGCCAAAATGCATCTGGGAGTTAGTGTTGTAGTCGAGGATCCTGAAAAGCTGGAAGCTATAAGAAAAAGGTAGGCTGTTCTTCACTCATGAGAAGATTAAAGACATTCTCCTATTTCTTATCTTGTTTATGTTTTTAAATTTTAACCCCCATGAGTGGTTATAAAAGAATTTGTACAAATGAGAATAAAGAAAAAATCAATTAGGGGATTATTCCTTGACGTAATATCAATTTTTTAATTCTTACAAGAATGGATCTCAAACCTTTTATCCTTTATTTCTTTCACTCCCCAAATCTTGTTAGGATTACCAAGTGAGGGTAAAAGTGGCAGAAAAACAGTGGAAATTATTGAGTTACTGATAACAAAAATGTATTCATTATGTAGAGAGGCAGACATTACCAAAGAACGTATCCAGAAGGTTCTTGGTGCTGGAGCCAATGTTGTGTTGGTTAGTGGTGGCATTGATGATCTCTGCCTCAAGTACTTTGTAGAAGCTGGTGCCATTGGTGTCAGGCGGTGTAAAAAGGCTGACCTCAAGAGAATCGCAAGAGCCACTGGAGGTTAGTTTGTGCAGGAATTAACATTATTTTGCGCATTAACACAACATTTTCCGCGGTATGATCCCTGGATATTTTGTCATCATCTATCGGGGAAAAAGAGTACGGTTTGTGGCGGCTAGCGTAACGAGCGCGTTCTTCACGTGGCCCGAACGCGCTCTCCACGCGACCCGCACGCGTTCTCCACGCGACCTGCCACAAAGCTCTTTTATTTAAACGTGATGCTTGATTCGGACCATCATTAATAAGTGACGCGTGGATTTTTGCGGAAAGGCGTGCGTGATTCGTAAATTTATGAACCCGTGTGAGGCGTAGTTTGCCTCCTGAAATGTACATGACCCGTGAATTTTTTTGTTCCATTTCGTGAAAACGTCAAGATTTCCTGAAACCTCTTTTACAAGAAAGAGATTTGAAGCTTTCCCTTTGAATTCGCGTCGCATGAAATGCTTTTTAGAGTGTTCATGACCGTGGATTTTTCTAGAATTCGCGCGTGAAACGTGATTAGGACCCCCATCCCACCCCAGCCCTTTCTGAACCCTTGGCACAGGCCACTAACCTTTTGGTTGGCCTATTTGTCTCCTAGCAACTATGGTGCTGACCTTGGCAAATCTCGAAGGTGAAGAGAGCTTTGACGCCAGTATGCTCGGCTCAGCAGACGAAGTTGTTCAAGAACGAATTTCTGACGACGAGTTGATTGTTATCAAGCGGTAAGTGAACAAGCCCTGTTGTGTTTTTAAGTGTTAGGTTTGTAAATCTTACTTAGAGCATAAAGACAGGTGGCCGGCGAAGAAAGTCAGCCAAAATCAATGATAACAACAGTGCTGCAGTCTTGGTAGCCCATTCGCGAAAAGGCTCTAATTATTAATTCAGCAGAACGCGTGTTTCCCGCCCGCAGGAAGATTTGAGGTGTGTCAAGGAGAGATTTGCCAGAGATCTGGCACTAATAATCGGTTCCAGATCCCTCTCAGACCTCTCGCCGACTCTCGTTGTTCGAAGCCTCATACTTTTCCAATGGACCAAGAAACGTTCGCGCCGAATCGCTTATGAACTCAATAAATAAAACCAGAATAACCTTGTTATACTCCTCTACCGACGCAGCACCACAGTTTTTTTAGAAACTTACCCTCTTTGCTATTAATGATGGTCTGCTATCAGACCAGCGAGACGGTCTTTTATATTTGTTTTCGTTCATGATCATGACTGAACGAAGTAAAGGCATTTTCTGTTGGTAAGTTCTACTGGTAATCTACTTGTGACAATCTTGTTATTATTATTATTTATTTGTTTTTATGTCAATGATTTTAGGTGGGGCAGAGCCCCATACCCATGGAATATGGTCAACCTCTTTTCGTTTGGTTGTCACGTGACTGACAGAGCGTACGTACGTACGTACGTACTTACGTGCCTTCAGATTGCACGGGTAGGGTAGGGGAGACTATCAAAACGAATGGAGGGGTGACTCGGGCGAGTCTTATCAAATGCACATCTTTTATGTTATCAATAATATTACGAACTTAGAGAGCTCCGCTTTTAGGCTTGGCTAAATCTATATATTATTTTGTATTTTTCTTTTCAGACCCAAAGCTCGTTCAGCGTCTTCCATAATCCTCCGAGGGGCCAATGACTTCATGTTAGATGAAATGGAGCGTTCCATGCACGATGCCATCTGTGTAGTAAAGAGAGTTCTCGAGTCCAAAACTGTTGTCCCTGGGGGTGGGGCAGTGGAAGCGGCTTTGTCTATCTATTTAGAGAACTTTGCTACGTCACTGGTAAGTAAGAAACCGTACTCTCCCCTCTCCTCCCCTCCTCCCCCGTCCCCTCCCCTCCCCTCCGATTGCAGGTTGTCTTCAATCTTTGCTGTGATCTTCCATGGCTAATCTCTGTTATTTTCCGATTTATAATCAGGGTTCTCGAGAGCAGCTGGCCATTGCTGAGTTTGCCAACTCACTCCTTGTTATTCCCAAGACGCTGGCAGTAAATGCGGCTCAAGATTCAGCCGAACTCGTGGCTAAACTCCGCGCGTATCACAACACCTCACAAATTAACACAGAGAGAGCCTCCCTCAAATGGTATGTGTAGATGATTTTTATTTAAATTTTTGTGGGCCTGTAAGGAAATCTCTCGAGGAATTTCCGAGACCGTCCCCAAAAACTGTTCAACGGTATTTCACCATTACATCAGCATGATAATAGAGATTGCCATGCCACGCCCACTATTTCAAACTTCAATCCTTTGGTGAACACTTGAGATTCAACTGCAAAGTGGAGGGGGGGGGGGGGGGGGCGGGGAGGAGTTAGTTTTCAAGGGTCTTCAAAACAGCCGGTCAGACCGTGGCGATGCAGAGCAAAACAAACAGCTGCACACGAAAGTACTGCTCAATAAATTTCGTTTAGGTGGCCGCACGACAGGGTTTCTATACAGAGGCTAGAAAGCAAAGTCATCTTTTAAGGCATAGTGAAAATTACCTAGTGTAAGCAGTGCTCAGTTATTTTCTTTTGACTGACTCACGCACAAGGGTTTTCACAAACTTAAAAGCTGGAACCACTTAGTCCAACAAAACATCACTTCATAAAGGAACAATTGTACCTGGTTAAAATACTTCTCAATAGTTTCTGTTAAATAGCTGCATCCCCTGGCCATCTGACATTGAATTACTTGGAGTTTGGAGGGTTGTATGGTATTCAATAAGATCTCGTTATTTTTCTTATACTACTCAGGATTGGTTTGGATCTAATCGAAGGTAAAGTGCGTGACAATATGAAGGCAGGCGTTCTAGAACCTTGCATCAGTAAAATCAAGTGTCTAAAATTTGCAACGGAAGCCGCCATTACAATTCTTCGGATCGACGATATGATTAAATTGAGACCGGAGAAAAAGGAGGAGAGTGCGTACGGACAAGCCATGCAGCGCGGAGAACTGTAGCCAAATGGATATCATTAGGAAGACTGTCACTTTATTAATTTACGATTTTGACACTTGATTTGCCAAGAGATAAGCACGGATTCCTTGCAGTCTTGATATCAGCTTCTTGGATGGGTCGCCAAGACCATTGAACATGGTGACAGTGTTTTGCTGATTGGCATTTACTAGATCTTTCAAGCAATAAAGCGCACTGTTGCTGGATAAATTTTTGTCGCTTTCCTGTTTGGTTTGTGACTTTTTAACCTATCAAAACATGGGCGAGCACACTTAAAAAAGTTATGGACACGTACTTGTTTTTTGATTGGTTAAACAAGAAAAAACTTCTCACTAAAGCTGTCGATCAAAATTGTCGAGTAACATCAGTTGCTTCCCTATGTCGAAGAGAGATAAAGTATAATTGTTCATATCGAGTGCTGACTCGCAAGGAACGAGCAAGTCCTTCAGCGAGTGAAGTGTGTTACAGTGAAACGAAATAAAGGTTTATGATTGTCTTTCCTTTGTTTTTGAGGCTACTGCCACCTGTGGAGGCGAGGCCATAATGTTGTCCTATTCAGTGACTGTAACAATAGAATACGAACAACCTCTTTGCCCCTAACGGAGTCTGCCGAGCTTCACCCGATAATTCCACGCACTTTACTTCTGTCTGCTTCAGATCTGCGGTTGTTCGACGTTTAGTGACGATTTCTTCGAATCGCTTCGAATGTTACTCGGAATTAGCACGTGATCACTCTATCACGATGTTACTCATTGTCTGTTTCGAAGTCCTACAGATGATAAACCTATCGCATGTCTCCCAGAAATGTCTCGAGAGGTGTGATCGGTGCATCATGAAATCGAATGAAAAATTAAAGGACGAATATCTTCGTGCAAGAGAGATCATATTACAGTTTTTTAATCAGAAAATTATGCTAAATAGATCCGAAGAAATTATTTTTTCAGCTCTTTACCGCGACACCACAAAAGATAAAAAACATCTCGCAATAATTTCACGGTCGCGTCACCGGCACGTACTTGAAAGTAGAACTTTTCCTCGAAGAATTATATGAATAGGTCTGAGCTGCACATCATGGAAACTTTGAAAAACAAACTTTTCTATATTCAAAAAGAAAGCATTTTACCGTTTCAGCCAACGACTATTACTCGAACAGGCGCTAAATTGGCGAGGCGAGCAAGGTTTGGCCACTAATGGTCTCTTTCTAATTTTCTAATTTTGCCACTAATGGTCCCTTTCTAATTTTCACCACTGGTGTCAGTTTTCCGATTTTCGTCACAAGTGGCCGCTTTACAATTTTGGCGACTAATGGCCCTCGTCGATTTTTGGCTGCTACAGCACGTTTCCCCAGTCTGGCCACAAGTGGCCGTTTTGCCATTTCACCCACTAGTGGTCGTTTTCCGGTTTTCGCAACTACTGGCCGTTTTCCCATTTTGGCCACTAGTGGCCATTTTCCCATTTTGCCCATTAGAGGCCGTTTTCCCATTGAGGCCACTAGTAGCCGTTTTGTCATTTCTGCCGGCGCCACTACTGGCCGTTTTGCCATTTTGGCCACTAGTGGCCCTCTTACCATTTTAGCCAGTAGTTGCCGTTTTGCCATTTCACCCGGCCCACAAGTGGCCGTTTAATCATTTTTGCCACATGTGGCCGTTTTGCCATTTTGGCCACTAGCGGACGTTCTGCCATTTTTGCCACTAGTGGCCGTTATGCCATTTTTGCTACGAGAGGTCGTTTTCCCATTTTGGTCACTGGTGACCAATTTCCCATTTTTATCACAAGTGGCCGTTTTGCCATTTTCGCCACTGGTGGCCGTTTTCCCCTTTTTGCCACTACTGGCTGTTTTACCATTTAAGCCACTATTGCCCATTTTCCCATTTTGGCCACTAATAGCCCTTTTGCCATTTTGGCCACTGGTGGTCGTTTCCCCATTTTTGCCACCACTGCCTGTTTTGCCATTTTAGCCACTAGTGGCCGTTTTGCCATTTCGGCCACTAGTGGCCCTTTGGCTATTTTGGCCACTAGGGGCCGTTTTGCCATTTTGGTCACTACTGGCCCTTTTGCCACTTTAGCCACTAGTGGCCCTCTAGCTACTTTAGCCACTAGGGGCCGTTTTGCCATTTTAGCCACTGGTGGGCGTTTGGGGATTTTGGCCACAAGTGGCCGTTTAGTGATATTGTCCACTAGTGGTAGTTTAGTGATTTTGACCACTAGTGTCAGTTTAGGGATTTTATCCACTAGGGGCCGTTTGGGAATTTTGTCCACTAGTAGCCGTTTAGTGATATTGTCCACTAGTAGCAGTTTAGTGATTTTCTCCACTAGTGGCCGTTTCGTGATTTTGTCCACTAGTGGCCGTTTAGTGATTTTGTCCACTAGTGGCAGTTTACGGATTTTGTCCACTAGTGGCCGTTTAGTGATTTTGTCCATTTGTGGCCGTTTCGTGATTTTGTCCCCTAGTGGCCGTTAAGTAATTTTGTCCACTAGCGGCAGTTTAGGGATTTTGTCCACTCGTGGCCGTTTAGTGATTTTGTCCACTAGTGGTCGTTTAGTGATTTTGTCCACTAGTGGCCATTTAGTGATTTTGTCCACTAGTGGCCGTTTAGGACACTTGTCCACTAGTGGCCGTTTCGTGAATTTGTCCACTAGCGGCAGTTTAGGGATTTTGTCCGCTCGTGGCCGTTTAGTGATTTTATCCACTAGTGGCCATTTAGTGATTTTGTCCACTAGTGGCCGTTTAGGGATTTTGTCCACTAGTGGCCGTTTAGTGATTTTGACCACTAGTGGCCGTTTAGTCATTTTGTCCACTAGTAGCCGTTTAGTCATTTTGTCCACTAGTGGCCGTTTAGTGATTTTGTCCACTAGTGGCAGTTTACGGATTTTGTCCACTAGTGGCCGTTTAGTGATTTTGTCCATTTGTGGCCGTTTCGTGATTTTGTCCCCTAGTGGCCGTTAAGTAATTTTGTCCACTAGCGGCAGTTTAGGGATTTTGTCCACTCGTGGCCG
>NC_142520.1:2654700-2684700 GCF_964205215.1 Stylophora pistillata
AAGATTTGTTAAATAAAAGGGAACTCTTTAGCTACAATGTAACAATGTTATGTTATAAAACAAATGGTAAACACCACAGCGTACACTATTGAGTTATGGATGCACTTGGGAGGTTTGCTAAGCACTCAAGAAGCTAGAGTCGCTCTCGGCTATCGCCTCGAGCGACTCTTAACAAATGGTAAACACCACAGCGTACACTATTGAGTTATGGATGCACGAGGGAGGTTGCTAAGCACGGAAGAAGCGTATGAGTCGCTCGAGGCGACAGCCGAGAGCGACTCTAGCTTCTTGAGTGCTTAGCAAACCTCCCAAGTGCATCTATCACTCAATAGTGTACGCTGTGGTGTTTACCATTTGTTTTATAACATAACATTGATACATTGTAGCTAAAGAGTTCCCTTTTATTTAACAAATCTTACGCGACCAGAAAAAACAAGCGCGCGCGGAAAAATAGTCTTTGCATTTGCTCACGTCAGCAGCGTACACCCATGGGCAAATGGGGGACGCTAAATTGACCAATCAGAGCGCGCGCTTTACTTTGGTTATGTTATAATTAACAAATGGTAAACACCACAGCGTACACTATTGAGTTATGGATGCACGCGGGAGGTTGCTAAGCACGAAAGAAGCGTAAGAGTCGCTCGAGGCGATAGCCGAGAGCGACTCTAGCTTCTTGAGTGCTTCGCAAACCTCCCAAGTGCATCCATAACTCAATAGTGTACGCTGTGGTGTTTACCATTTGTTTTATAACATAACATTGATACATTGTAGCTAAAGAGTTCCCTTTTATTTAACAAATCTTACGCGACCAGAAAAAACAAGCGCGCGCGGAAAAATAGTCTTTGCATTTGCTCACGTCAGCAGCGTACACCCATGGGCAAATGGGGGACGCTAAATTGACCAATCAGAGCGCGCGCTTTACTTTGGTTATGTTATAATTAGGTTTGGTAAAAGTCACATCGAGGACCATATCTTGTTTGATTAGAAGTTCTTTTCTCTCATCGCAACAACGTTATAAGCGGCGGGCCCAGGGTCAGTGCACCTTCCGCGCTGATTGACAGAGTTATCTATACGGACGATTAGTGGGGTCCTAACTAGAGATTCTCTGAGACTCTGCGGGCACTCTCACCCTTCCATTATTGATTTTCAAAGTGAGTTTTTTTTATTTTGAACACGCGGTCGAGAATAATGGCACAAAAAATTACTGAAATATTCGGGGGTATCAAAGATTTCCTTTATTTACTTAGCAATTAACCTTAACAGTTTTCACTTGGGCTGGTTGCAGACGACAACTTTTTCAGGCTATGATTTAACTTGAGAATGAAACACACACCATGCTTAAAACTGGACAGTGAAAACAAACTGGTTAGAATTTTCTCTGTAAGTTCTTCTGGTGGATATTCACGGTCGAAAATTTGCACAATTGGACAAAAATGGTTTTTATTAGAAACGGCCGAGCTGCACCGGCAACGAAAAAGGTGTTGAAGATAATTGCTTTGGCATCTGTCAACAATTTGGTGTTTCTTGGCGATAGGACTCAATTTGTCTAAAACAAAACGCATGTAAATGGCGACTTTCTCGGTAACCTTTGCGTTGCCTGTATAACGAATGACACAAGTCGTTATTTGTATAATTGAACTCTGCTTGCTGGTTATTTCTTGACCTACGGTTCCTTTTTACCTCGTGGTTTGAGATTACTAACGCGATGATCAAGGTTGAGATATGGACCTGAAATTCACTCATACACTCTATTCTAATTTTGATCGAAAAGGACTGAGAGCATGTTTTCGATGACATACATGCGACCGTTTACGTGTAACAGAATACGTCATTGTAAAAATTGAAATATTGTATGCATTAAGATCTGAATTGCTTAAATTTAATGGGCTTTTACAGGAAAATATTAAAACCTTGAAATTGAAATTCATTTCTGATCCGAGCTTTGATATTTTGATCCTGAATGCTTTCTGGAACTTCTAAAAATCAGCACTCGGAAGTAGTTTTTTTCATGCAAGCACATCATTCAGTTTAAATTTTTGGAACGCATTCTTAAACGCATATCTTTAAATCGAGAGAAAACTTTTGTTTTTGTTTGTTTGTTTTCTCATCAATTTTTATTTGTACGTGTTTTGGGCTAGCTGAGTTCTACACTTCGTTCTTCACCCTGGTTTACTCTTGAAAAAAAATCATTAAAAGCAAATGCAGAATTAAATAACAATGTGAGGGAGGTATTATTCTTTCATTACCCCGCGTTGTTTGTTATCAGCCTAGTAGGCCTCTAAATTTTTCTTTTTCATAGGTTTATTAGTCTAGCTGCCAAGCTTTCGTCTGGGGCTTTCGTACCTTAACACCTAGGCTGTAAAACTGTTTGTTCGACACAAGCTCCAGTGCATTCTGGGTAAGTAACTATCGTCGTTTGAGGCTAGAATTATGTAAGAAAGCTTGACCGTAACTAAAAACGGGGGTAACCTTTTAAGCAAAACTTTGGTGCTGTGTTGGTGTGAGGTATTACAAGGTAGTCTGGCTCTATCAACTGAGTTGATAATGTAAATCGGCTTGCGTCAAGGGTTTTTTTAAGCTGACGTTCCGAGCGTCATCCCTTCATCAGAGCGAATGACGAAAAAAAAACTAATGTTGCAACTGAAAAAGCTTTTACTGGAATGAATAACATGGGCAAGTTCCCTCTCACCGTTGAGACAAATGGGAAAACTGTCATCTTTCTCTAACATCATCAACTGGTCGACGATCAGATTTATGCACATATGATTCGCGTTTATTCAATATTTCGGTCAAACACCTGTAAAGAATTTCTGGGGGGGGGGGGGCGCATATAAAAGGTGGGGGTTGCGGGGTTACCCCTTATAGGAATTTGCCCATATCTGACCATTCTGGAATTAACTGACCACACCTTATCGAAATTATGACCGATTCACAATTTTCTTTTCAAAAAGCACTGTTTATTTTTGTCAACCAACTACGAGAATTCGATGCTTTATCAAGAAAAACCTACTAAAGTTTGCCTCACTCCCTACACGTGAGTTCGTGGCTCAGTTTGGTATTAGTGCCCAACTTATATCTGGGAGGTAAGCGTTCGAAACCTGTGGATTAATTTTTTCAGGCGGCTTTCCTGCAATTTCCTTGATTGCAGCTCGCCCGCGACGATCATTTCTCTACTTATTTCCTGATTTCTCACTCAGTTTACAGTTGAAGAACATGGAGGCAACTCATCTTTCGCCCAACCTGTCTGCGACCAATTTTTCTTCTCGACTGGACAACACAGACACCACTCGAGCCTATGTGTTCGCTCCAGCCAGTAGCTCAACACAGCCTCTCATTTTCTTGCCACTGGTGATCGTTGGAACAGTTGGATTTATCGGAAACAGCCTCATTTACCACTTCGTTTCTTCCAAGAGCAGCAGATTTTCCTACATACAGTCCACACTTTTTGTCAGAAATTTTAACTTCCACGTGAAGAGCCTGGTCGGATATACTCTACAGCTCGATTTCTCTCCCCCTGATTTATATTCAACTGATGTTTGACGTGTTTCAACAAGGTTGGCCTTGCAGGGTTGTTCGTTACTTAAACATGCTGTTCCCTTCAGTGACAATGAACAATTTGATGCTAATAAGCACGGAGAGGTCTTTTTCAGCTCGACCCATTCCTCGTTCTTTCAGTGTCTCCTGCGTTCGTAGACTGATTTTTGGGGCGTGGGTCGCAGGTTTCACTGCAGTGATCGCTCCAACTTTCACCTTTAATGGCACAAGATTCGAACTTGACAACAACCGCTACACAGTCGTTTGTAAAATAGACAACACTTACTTGCCTTTGAGGGTAATATTTGTAATCTATGCAGTAATTCAACACGTTCTACCGAGCATAAATTTAACCTAGATAGAGATAGATAGATAAGATAGATAATAATCTTTAGACAGGGTGCGTTCTCACAGAAGTGGTTTTCAGAACGGCCCTGTATATCCCACCCATCCCACCCCAGGGGAGGACATCCATCACACAGTAATCTCGTGTGTGGGAAATTAACGTGTCCTACCCCAACCCTGCAGGAGACGGGACCTCCATTTATTCGTCCCTATCCGAGAAGACTAGAATATCTAACCATTTCTTGAGGTTATAGAAAGGCAGCAAATTCTTCTCAATTATTTTAAGACCCTGAGTGTTGGTCCGGCCGGGGCTCGAACCCTCGACCTCCCGCACAACAGTCCAGCGCTCTATCCATTAAGCTAACCTGTATAAATATTTCACAGCAGTAAATGGTTTGAACCCGGGGGTAACATGTGAAGGTGTAGTCTGATCGTCCGGGTGAGTGTCGTCTTGAGAAGGACTGTTGTCGGATTGTTTGTTGTTAGTGACTAACGTTTCGACAACCTCTGCGGAAGTCATCATCAGAGTCAAGTGAATGATTGTTGTCAGTAGAATGTTCTTATTCCAGTTCGTGTAAAATGATCGGTTGGTTTTGCCGTGATTTTATTGGCTGTAAGACTCAAGTGACGTGAGTCGGTCGTGATTGGTCTGTTTCGATCTGTCGGCAAAGTTAGGTCGTTCTTTTACGGTCGTTTGTGATGTTTATGTCGTGAATGAGTCGTTTGTATGGAGCGAGTAGTTGTTGACATCTGTTTAGGGGAGTCTGTTCTAAGATAGTAAACCAGCTTTCCAGAGTCAGTCGTTGAAAATAGTCAGTGCTGTAGGTTAGGCATTGCGCAGAGTCCCAGTCAATGTTGTGGTTAGTAAGTCGATGGTCTTCAGCAATGTGATTGATGACATCACCTTTCCTCGTCGCCCGTCTGTGTTCAGTCAGTCTTGTTGTGAGGTTTCTGCCAGTCTCACCGATGTAGGAGGCTTGGCAATCGGAACAATTGATCTTATAAATCGTTCCCTGTCTGTTACTCCGGTCACAAACGACCGTAAAAGAACGACCTAACTTTACCGACAGATCGAAACAGACCAATCACGACCGACTTACGTCACTTGAGTCTTACAGCCAATAACATCACGGCAAAACAAACCGATCATTTCACACGAACTGGAATAAGAACATTCTACTGACAACAATCATTCACTTGACTCTGATGATGACTTCCGCACAGGTTGTCGAAACGTCAGTCACTACCAGTCACTAGTCGAGGGTTCGAGCCCCGGCCGGACCAACACCCAGGGTCTTAAAATAATTGAGAAGAATTTGCTACCTTTCTATAACATCAAGAAATGGTTAGATATTCTAGTCTTCTCGGATAGGGACGAATAAATGGAGGTCCCGTCTCCTGCAGGGTTGGGGTAGGAGACGTTAATTTCCCACACACGAGATTACTGTGTGATGGATGTCCTCCCCTGGGGTGGGATTGGTGGGATATAGGGCGCACTTAATTTGGAGCCTCGCTCTGTTGTGCGACCCTCACCACACTCTGGTGAAAGTGATTAAATACCACCGACAACAGTCCTTCTCAGGACTACACTCACCCGGACGATCAGACTACACCTTCACAAATATTTCACTGATAAAAACCGTTTGGACCAGGAAAAGAAGCCCACTGAATAATATTCAGATGACTAATGCTATTCGGGCGAAGCTCAGAGCTGCTAAACTGCGAGCGACGTATCTCCTCATTCTCATAACATTCGCCTTTATTATCCCACATTCTTGGTCACTATATTACGCTACTTATGTCATGAATGAATGAATGAATGAATTCCTTATTCATATTGTGCCCTTTCTATACAATATTCAAAGGCGCAGTACCCCCCATCAATTAGATAGACACTACACAAAGATAGACCACAACACCAGGCACTACGTTCCCTACTCTTTTCGAACAGTGTGTGGGTTCTTTAACGTCTCACAATTTTTTTTTTCACACACAAGGGCTTGTGAGACGGGACCTCCATTTATCGTCATGGTAGTTAATCCTTTGCTTGATTTTCAATTCGATTATAGAATAAGATGTCTTAGTAATGTCTTTTTTTTGCAAACAGCACCCTGAATTTTATCATATAGGTAGTACAGATGAGTGATTTCCGACATTTTTTAAGGAGAGTGCTTTGCAATAAAGTTAGTTAGAGTTGTTCTCAATTCAAAGATGACTTCACTGCCCACGTGAAATACAAAATAAACCAATAGGCACTCTGAGCAAATGCACGTGATCGGCACCAACTGATTTTATACACTCACGTGACCAAGTCATTGTATCGTTAAATCTGATTGGTTGAGAACGTTAAGGGTTTTCACACATATGTTTCATATGTTTGTTGTTGTTTAAACATATATGAAATACATATATATGAACTGCGGTTATGAAACGTATGTGTGCACGATCCTTCGCAGTAAAGCACTATTTAAGCAATAGTGAAAATCAGACACGATCCTTCGCAGTAAAGCACTATTTAAGCAATAGTGAAAATCAGACCTGAAAAAAATTCAGGCCTGTACGGCATATATGAAAAACATATATGAAATACATATGTGTATTTCATATGTATTACATATATGTTTGTTGTTTGATTTATCATCTACGGGTTTATGTCGAATTAATTTGATGGCCTCCTCCCAGTTGGCTTGTTAGTTCAATTGGCAGAGCGCTGTACTAGTATCGCAGAGGTCAGTGGTTCGAATCCCGTACAGGCCTGAATTTTTTTTTTTTTTTTTTTCTTTTTTCTTTTCAGGTCTGATTTTCACTATTGCTTAAATAGTGCTTTACTGCGAAGGATCGTGCACATATACGTTTCATAACCGCAGTTCATATATATGTATTTCATATATGTTTGTTGTTTGATTTATCATCTACGGGTTTATGTCGAATTAATTTGATGGCCTGCTCCCAGTTGGCTTGTTAGCTCAATTGGTAGAGCGCTGCACTAGTATCGCAGAGGTCAATGGTTCGAATCCCGTACAGGCCTGAATTTTTTTCAGGTCTGATTTTCACTATTGCTTAAATAGTGCTTTACTGCGAAGGATCGTGCACATATACGTTAAGGGTTTTCTTGGAACCAATCACAGGCAACAATAAATCAAAGCAAGGTGATGAACAATGAAATGATGCAATATAGCCTTGTGCGTCGTCTACAAAAGAAAATTTTTCAAACTGGTTGGAATTGTGCTTTAACCAAACAGAACTCTGATTTATAATAATCATCATTTTCTTACTCAGAAAATCAAATAAAGTTTGTTGGCTAGTTCTTTAGACAAGGTACCATTTAGTAACAATAAAGTACAAATTTAAATTAATACAAAATAGGAAGATTCTTGACTTAACAAAACTCTACAAAAACGTCCATTCATTTACAGACTCAAACTTCCATAAATAGAGTATCGTGTCATCTTTTGCTACCCCCCATACAAGGGGGGGATTTGGGTACTGTCTTTGTGCTACCGTCCCATTGTTCTGGTGTTTTGGCCTTAAAGAATAACAAAATTAAATAAACAATAATCATGATAATGAAATAACAACATCTGAAGGCCTACTGCACCATTTCTCTCTAAAATAAGTCTTCAGTTGTCCTTTAGTTCAATGGTTCAAATAGGAAGTCCATGAAAAAAAGCACACAAGAAAAAAATATCTTTTCTCTCCTCACACCCCCTTCCAACTCCCTTGCATTTGTGCCTTACATCACCCTCTGTTCATGTTTTAATACAGCTGCGATCATCTAGGTGGTTTTTGGAGCATAAAAATAAGATCCTTCAATCCTCTAACTCCCAAAGACCTCATTAGTAATTCTCCTTACTGTCTGCCATACAACTCTTATAATAGTAGTTTGGAGAATCTGGTATTGGATCAACCATAGTTAATAGAGGGGACACCTGTCCCCTCTATTAACTATGGATCAACTAACAACCCCCTAATTGATATTTTTCTTTATTCTCATCACTTGTCTGCTTGATATTGTATTGCTATTTTAAGGAGAAGTTCTGTCTTGGTCACTCATGAGAGTTAAAGGATTAAGGGAATCTAAATAGGTGATTTTAAGCAATAGACTGAACTTTCTATTGGTTTACCAGGGTAACAAACCAACTTGGGAATGGTGGGAGAACACAAGAAAAGTCTGTAAATCACTCAACTTCAGCTTGTGGTTTACAAATTTTTTTAGTGTTTTCCCAACATCCTAAGTGGATCATTTCAGTGGTAAACCAATAAAAAGTGCAGTCTATAAATTTGCTCTCATCAAACAACTATGGGTTAATCAGTGCAACAAATAATATTTCAGTTATTCTATAGATAAACATGACATGCTTTGGAAAATAAGTTTATCAACTCTCATCACCTGCTTCCTTACTAATGCATTTACATCATAAGAAGAAATAACATGTTAATCCCTTACAGAATCAATTACCTGTATTGACAAAGCATGGACCCCAGTTGCCAACTCTTCCTTTAGGACTTCATTAACCAATCTGTGTCTCTGTTGACCCAAAGAGATCTGTTAAGTCTCCACACTATGTGCCATATATCATTTCTAACTAAAACTAACTTTCTGGCATTTGAACTTTAGAGATTGGTTTGTCCAAATTCCTGCACCCTGCAGTAAAAATTTTCGCACCCAATTTTTCTATAAAAGGCAAAAGCAGGGAGCATGACTTTTTACACATTGACCAAGCTTTAAAACTTACAACTGGTAGACCTTTACTTCTGAGCCATTCCATCACACAAGTGAATTATTTAATAGTAACTTTAACCAACTTCATATTTTAAGATATAATAATATATGTATTCCACTGGAAAGACTAAGCACTTCTGGTTCAAATTCCTCACTCCATCCAGGCAAGGTTCAAATTCCCCACCATAGATGGGGTCAAATGCACATTGATTGCTGAGCAGGGGGGGGGGGACATGTTGAAGCTTTGAACATGTAAATCAATGTATTCAAATATTTCTGTCATCACCAAGCTGCTTGAAAATGCACTGATGTTGTGAGGCGAAAATCTGTCCTGGTTGCAACCGGGAGTGAAAGGGCCAAATGATGAAAAACAGATTTAAACTAAGCTCTTTCACAATTACTATTCCCACAGTCTTCAAATTTATGTACTTAATTATCTGATATAAATCTTGAGCTCAGATCAGCAGCACTTAAAAACTATAACAGAATCAAATTGATTTCCAACCTGAATCAAAGGCTTGTCATTGAAATTGGAAGACACTACTACCACCTTAAAATGGGTTTCTGAACCTGAAAAAAATAAGAAAAAATATATTTACTTTTATTAATGAACACCTGGGATATACTTTGCCAAACAGATTATCTTTGTACTCTCTGATGCAATGTGGAAATCATGACTTGTGAGGTTTTTAGTACATCTTTATAAATAGAATAGGCTTTCAAGAATATTTTTAATGGTATTAATATTTATCAAAAAACTATATCTTTCTGTATTTCTTTACCTATAGCTAGCTCAAAACTTACCATCTTTCTTATTCTATTTACATACATACATACATACATACATACATACATACATACATACATAAGTTAATTGACCACTCCCCATAGAGGCTTTTCAAGGCCTACACCCACCCATCCCACCAAGGGGAGGACATCCACCACACAGTAATCTCATGTGTGGGAAATTAACATCTCCTACCCTTAACCCTGCAGGAGACCGGGCCTACGGTTTATTCGTCCTTATCCGAGAAGACTAGAATATTTATCCCTTTCTTGATTATAGAAAGGTAGCAAATTCTCCTCCATTATTTTAAGACCATGAGTATTGGTCCGGCCGGGGCTCGAACCCTCGACCTCCCGCACAACACAATCTGGCGCTCTAACCAATCAAGCTAACAACGTCATTAACATTGCTAATCCCAGTAGAACGTGGGGCACACGTCATATATGCTCTTCATAAGGAGTCTCTGTGGCTTAGTGGTAGAGCATTGGAGTAGGAATGTAAAGGTCTGAGGTTTGATTTCTCACGGCGACTTAGAATTTTTCCTTGTATAAATAAAAGTCCCTTATTCTTTTTAAATAATATCCCTTATTCCTTTTTAAATAATATTATAAATAGTTTCTATAGTAAGTATTGTATATAGTTAAATCGCAACTTAATGTTCTTAATATATTATTTTGTATCTTTATATAGATGTTTAACTAGATGATTATTTTGGAAACACCCTCAATAGGGCTAACCTCTGGTGTCTCCCTTTTTTTCAAATTATTTATTTTTTGTGATTTGATTTAATTATTAAATATTATTATTATTATTATTATTATTATCATTATTCGTGACTAAATGAAAAACACCCTTCTCTATTTCTCTACCACACTCAAACCTTACCATCTTTCCTAAAATTTTTACAAAAATATAAAAGTTTCTCACGAAGAAATAAAAATATTAAAATTAATGTAAAGCTTACCTTTTGGAACATTATGCATGTAGCTTTCATTCATTACATCTAAATAAACAGGCTGTAATAAAAACAAAAGCAATGAACATTGCTGATTTCTCATTCTCATATATACTCAGAAGATAAAAAAAAACTGTTTGACCACCATGAGTGACTAGCATCTAATTTCTCCTTACAATATCACCCCTGCATTAAACATTGAGGTCAGGAGAATAAATGAAATAATCAAAAACTATAAAAGCTCTTGATTGTTAAACAAATTCTCCTTGTCAGCACCTTCAGAAATGGATAGAGAACAGTACGGAGAATATGCATACTGATGTTAGGGTGTAAATTAAAGGTTATTTAAAATTAACCTACTTTAGTACCTTGAACTCCTTTGTTAGCTTTTCAGTAATTGTTTGCTGGACTGACATCATAGCCTGATTGGAGAAATCGTTATACAAAAGAGGGTTGGTATAATCTAATAAAAGAAATCTGACCTTGATTGTTCAAAGGTTAGATAACCCTATCCACTAGATAACTTTCTATCCAGAGGATAGTGTACTGCATTTTTCTATCACTTGTCTGCTGGATAGCAATTTGTCCACTGGATGGCATTATCAGCCCTTTACACAACTGAACCCTAAGGATTCTACTACAAATTAGCAAACAAAACTGATAGTGTCATTTTTTTAAAAAATATACTAGTTTTAGCAGAAAGAGTTTAAAAGAGACTCTGGAAAGAAGTGACTACAATATCATTGTAAGAACCCAACCATACTTAAGACTAGCCACACATAATGTCACTGTACAGCACCCCTATCCAGACCCACCCCATCTAAGTCTGCCCACAGCTGACCATGATAGACCAATCTGTTCTGAGAGAATAATTACTCAACCCAGTTCAAATCATGTGTACCTGAGAAGCAGTTGAAAACACTTTTGTACGTCTTTGCTGTACAGTGGCTCGAAATATCCCAGTCAGATTACCTGAAAATGGAAGGAAAATATCCATATGTCAAGTTAGGGAACTGCTTACTTCATCAAGATCTCAGTCACTGCTCCATCACCCTCTCCCTCTCCTAAAACAAAGACTTCCTACCCCTCCCCCCCCCCACCCTATGGTTGTGGATACTGCCCTACAAGTGCAGGATTTTTAGTCTGCTCTGGATCATTATATAATCAAACGTTTTCACAACCAAACTTGATCATAACATTACAAGAAAATCAACAAAAAGAAGGGGTTCTTTTTCTTCACATAATTTTGAATTTGACTGAAAAGTGCTTCTAAAAAGTAAAAAAATTTACATTGTAAATTCAAACGTTGTGCTCAGCTGTTAATTACAACTGTCTAGAACTATAAAAAACCCGCGAACGGAAAAGCCAAATCGAACTAAGATTAAATGTCTCAAATACTATCTGTATTTTAAGATGAATACCTCTGAACATGGATAAATAATGCTCTGTCGAAACACTTAAAGATGGTTTCTTCCTCTGCACAGAATTTTTAATTATTTGGATCGTGTAGCCTTACGGCAAGCAAATTTGCAAAGCAATATGGGTATTTTCAAGTGGCACAGGCATCCCAATAAAACCATGCATCGCTACGGTTGCCAAGTGCACTGATGAAGAGAAAAGAAGTTTCTCGCAATAAAGAGGGACATATTCAAACAGTTTATGTAGTAATGGTAAATATGGTCGTAAAGATATCCCACTGCGTCCGAATCAAAATTGTAGAGCACGGGCGAGGTTGACATTTAAAAAATTGTCCCAGTTTTCTCTCCGGAGGGGTGAGGAGTGCGGGGGAAGAACCGCGTGTATTAGTAGGAGTCAAAGTGAACCCACCTCTTCCCCGGGGATAATATTTTTTATGACGTTTTTCTGTTCCAATCAATATTACACCTTAGAGAAGATAAACCTTCATCAGTGGTAACTGGATTTTATTTTTTAATTTTGAACAGCTATTTTCAAGTGCGAACTCTCTTAGAGACTTCTGTTTTATAAAGATTTCTTAGCCAAGCGTGTAATGTATTCAGCGCCTTCATTCATGATCAGAAATGAATAAACATCCTTTATTTGAGCTCGTAATGAGGGCCCAAGTAATCACGAATTACAAAAAGATGGATGGATAACTAGAAGCAGACGCACCAAATGTTAGACGTTTCTTATAAGTTTTTAGTAACCTAGTAGCATAGCGAATCTTTGAGTTTCTTCACCTACAGCCTGCAGTTTTGACGCACTATAGCGAGGCCTTTAGATGCAGGCACTGGGTATGGAAAACTCCGAAAGACTTGAAACAGACCATGAAAAAACAGAATTTGTTCAACGGAGAGGCTCGATGGAAGCCTCTGAATCTTGCGATCACAAGGAAGACGTCGAAAATCAGCATTCTGAGAAAATCAAAGAGCTTCGTTCTAAAATTGATGTAAACATGGATAATAATGTTCTGAGACAAGTTGGACGTGTTGACGATGCTTTTCTGTTGATGTTTCTGAGAGCGCGCCGCTACATCGTGGACGAATCATTCAAACTTCTGTCCAATTACATTGAATTCCGCCAAAATAACGCATCTTTGATGGAAAATCTGTCAGCTTGGGAATTACACCACGTGTTAGAAGACGGCCTTCCGTGTGTTTTGCCATATACTGATCAAAATGGTGCTAAAATTATTGTTATCTTCGCCGGCAGTTGGGATAAAGATACTTACGGCACACTAGAAATTTTAAAGGCATTCATTTTAACCATGGAACGCTTGATAAAGACTGACGAGGCACAACTAAATGGAATTAAAATAATTGCAGATTTTTCAGGCTGGACTGCTTCTCATACATCCAGTCTGTCCTTATCTTTTATTCGTCAAGTTTTCGCCATGTTCCAGGTATGTCAAGAGAAATTTAAAAGTCTTAAACAAATGAATAAAAGAGGGAAAGTTTCTAAAGAAATTGTGGTACTGCGTCGGCGGAAGGGAGGAAGGTATTTCCGGCGAGACAGTTTAGTTTTATCGACTGTCGAGTTGATAATCCAAATTAACCACCGTCAGTAGTTTCCAAAGCTGACGTTTATAGCGTTAGCCCTTCGCCGGGAGCGAATAGGACCGGTTTTCCTTGGCTCTAAAAAAATTACAGCTTTGGTTCCGTGGTCCAATGAAACCATCTCGTGCTAAGAGTCAGTCACGATATGGTTGGGTAGTTCGCAGGGTTCATTATGGCGATATTGTGAGAATATTTCACGAACTAACTAATTCATACTGAAAAGTTATCTTTTTGGTCGTCAAATGTAGATATTAAACCAAACCTTTTTAGTGAACGCTATAGCTCTGGAAAATTGGAAGCAGTGTGTACAGGATGTTACCTTTCATGAATGAAGTTGTCCATCTATCTTTCCATCCCTTTCTTTTCGCCGGAACAGGAAGGAAATCCGCTGACGCGCGCGCGCACGCGAAATCAATTTGTTTTTCTGTTTATTTTGTTTTTTTTGTCTGCACTTTGTTTAGTAATGGTCACGCTTCGAGCGTTAGCCCTACGTCAGAACGAATGACGAAGGGCTAACGCTCGAAACGTCAGCTTTTTAATTCTTTACGGTGGCCAATTTACAATTTCAGCTTAGCTGATATATATATATCTTATTAACCAAACGCGAGGGCCGCACTGAGAGAATATCGGTCCGAGGTCTTGACAGTACGGACCGAGCTGCGCTTGGTCCGTACAAAAAAGACAGAGGGCCGATATTCTTCCAGTATGGTCCCGAGCAAGCTTGGTTAATAAGAGATTTATTATACGACTGAAGTTCAAAGGGACACAAGTGCGGTATCATTCGGGACCATTCGGGACAGTGCCCGGTCCAATACTGAGAGAATATTGACCGGTAATAGAGCATTTTGATTGGTTGATTTTAGTTATTGGCCCTCTGACTGCCTGAGTCGTGTAATAAAACCAAATTACCTCGTTATCTCCACCAACGCAGCACCCCAGTTTTATTTAGAGACTTACCCACTTTATTGTTTAAGTAATGATTTGGCATTACATTCAAACTATCACTGGATATCTTTCTTTAAAAAATAACTGAGAAACTAAGAGCGCCATGGTTGGTCAAAATTCTATCGTTCATTGCACCAATAAACCCATTGTTTGCTTGAAAAGTTTGTAAATTACTCGCCTCCGTCACATGACTTACAAACTTTTAACGTGGAGTCTTCCACCATACTGCGCATGTTATTACGCTGGTAAACCGACAGAAAGTGCGGTCTATTGCTTAAAAGAGTCTATTGCACAAGACGGTTTTACAAAGAAATAAGGAATTGAAAAAAATAAGAATTATGAAGATTTTTCTCTGTATCGTCATTTTAGGATCGCTACCCGGCAAGAATTGTCGCAGTTCATTTTGTAAGCGAACCCTGGTACATCAAGGCCGGACTTACTTTGCTGAAGCCATTCATTCAGGAAAAAATGTGGAAGAGGGTAAACTTGCGAGATATGGTTTATAAGAATACTGTTAAGTGGACTAATCCTCGGTAGAAAGTCAAACTTAAATCTAACTTCTACGGTATGAAGCGCAAAAAAAAAAAAAAGAAACAAACTTTAGTGGAGTTAACGTCGAGAACGTGGCTTCTTCTTGACGTAGAACTGGACACCAGTCATAATAGAACACCTCCTCATTAACGTATCGTTTTCATTGTTTTCCTCCTCCTTTTGTCTTTTTGTCCCCTGTTGTTTTACGTCAACTGTGTCTTTTACTCCCCAGAAGAACCGTTAATGTGTTAGCTTTAACATTGCAGCTAGAGAGGCTTCATTTAGTTTTTAAAGAAAGGGATATTAAGGATATTGGTAGCGAAGAAGATTGGACCATTTAATGACCTTTAATTTCTTAATTGGTTGGTTTTCTGACTCCTCCTAGATACACTTACATGGTAACAATATGGCGACACTTCACGACCACTGTCATCTGGATACACTACCAGCGGAGTTTGGTGGAAAGATGCCCGCAGTAAACCGCGCATACTGGGCACGAGTACTAGTCCATTTGGAAGGAACGAAAAGAAGTCACGTGTACGGAGAAAATCCATTCAGACGGTCGCTTAGCTGGGACACTGACGAGCAAAAAATACCTCACGTGATCATTCAAAGCTAGGGTCTAATCCCTATCTGTTTGCCTCGTTCAATGACGGACAACACAAGAGTTTGCCAACTGCGTACGTCGCAGTGTTGGGAAACCTGGGGACTAGGTTTGGCGATTGAATGTATAGTTATACAATAACGTTTATTGTATAACTATACTGTGTCACCAATTAGCACCTCACTAGTCAGGAGCTAGATCCCTAACAGACACATAAATAAAGTTTCATCATCATCATCATGTAACTGCTCGGATACTAATGAATTAAAAAAAGATGTTTGGGGTGGCACTAATTACATTTAGATATTGTCAATGAAAAAATTTGAAGTTGTACAAATAAATGAACCATCAGTTCAAAGAAACAGAAGACCCGGGGGTTTAACAGTTAGTGCACTTGACTCTGGGATAAGAGGTCTGGGTACTAGATCCAGCAAGGTCATTGTGTTGTGTTCTTGGGCAAAACACTTGACTCTCACCGAGCCTTACTCCACCCAGGAGCATGGGCACCAGCAGATTGTCAGGGAAGCCTGATGAAATGCTGCGGGTGGGGTGGGAAGAGTAACCTGCAATGAACTAGCATCCCATCCAGGGGTTACTGGGGGAGTTATACTACAGAAACTGGGATAAGCCCCTGCTGGATGGGCCACTTGGCTTTAATGCAGACTTAACCTTTTGTACTTCAGTTGGAAAAGTTAGCCACACAGCAAACTGTCATTGGACTCTCAGAATAAAGTCACCTTTTTTCAAAAGCCAACACAGTTTGAATATTTTCAGTGAACCTTAACCTTTAATAATCCACATCTCATATGCAGAAAGATGTGTCTACTTGTGCTGCAGTTAAAGCATGGGAAAACTGTTGCATTTTAGTAGTTGACTGCTGTGATCTCTTTCATGTCTGGAAAAAGCAGCCATCAACAAGTAAAGTTCTCGCATGTTTGTGTCTTGAGAAGGTAAACTGAACCTTCAAAGGGGTTCACCACCAAAGCAACCTCATGAGTAAAGTAGGACTCATTTTGCATGGACAGTGACACACTCATGAAGCTCATGAATCTAAAAGTGACTAGTACCTAATTTCTGCTTACAATATCACCCCTAATCACACATTAAATGAAACGATCACCAAATTAAAAAATCTTGATCACCAAACAAATTTTCCTTGACATCACCTAGGATGCGTATACAGAACAGTATGGAGAATATGCATACTGATGTTAGGGTATAAAGGGTCAAAAGACATGGACAAGTTACTCTCTGACTGGTAGGTTAGGTCTGACATTAAGTCTCTACAAGTATTCAGTGATACATTTGTACGTGATTTCTGCAGTATCCAAAAAAGCATGTTGAAAGTCAAACATATTTTGCTCTCTTTGCTGCAATTTCCCTCTCAGTACCAAACTCATAATATTGAGGTGCAAGAGTGTACAGCCATGATGGGTCAATTTTGGTGACATCTCGCATGTATTCCTTGGATGTCTGAAGTACCTCATGGTATACCACCCACTGTGGTGGAGTTTCTGTGTACAGGACAGATGTTGGGTGGATATAGAGTGGATGATCATCCCGCACTGTGCGATATGACCCTGACGGATGTAAGCGTGCAGCATTAGCAAAGAACCCACTTACAATACATTGACAGATTGGGTCGACATCTCCATCACAAGAGATTATTGGTACTTTAAATTGTAAAAGGAGTTTTTTGAACTGTTCCCGGATCTTAATAGCATGGCAAAGTCCTTTGTAGTTCAGAAAGTTCTCGTGACACCATTTAGAGCTTTTCTTGAACTTCACAAAGGCTTCGTAGACATTCAGCAGGGTAATGTGATCTCCTTCATAAACAGAGAACTTTCTCTTGGCATTGTCGGCTGCAGCTTTCTGTTTGCTTGGGCTGACAAAGATATTTTGTATCTGCAGCATGGCAGCAATTGTAAGGATTTCTTCTGAACAACCAAATTCTCCTGATGATAGCAACATTTTGGCTATCATTGGATTTGTAGGGAATTCAGACATGTTTACCCCAAAGGGATCCACTAACTTTCCATGCTGGTCAATGGCTCCTAGAGCATACAACAGTTCCAAGCCACGTATCACACTCTGGGCAGGAGGGCGAGCTGGGAAATTGAACCGGAGAATGTTGTCAATACCCATGCATTTCAGCTGTAACATAACAGAAGCCATATTGCATCGTTGCATTTCTGGCACAGTGGACTGTTTAAGACCATCAAAATCTTTTTCTGTGTAGAGTCTATAAACCTTTCCTGACCTAACACGACCAGCCCGGCCAGCACGCTGTTTTGCTGAGGCCTGTGATACAGGCACAACAACTAAGCTTTCAACTCCAACTTTGGGAGAATAAGCTCGTAACTTAACAAACCCACAGTCGATGACGTACACAATTCCATTTATGGTGATGGAGGCCTCAGCAATGTTTGTCGCCACGACAACCTTTCTTGTATTATGAGGAGTTGGCTTGAACACCAGCATCTGCTCTGAATGGGGAAGACCACTGTACATAGGCAGCACTTTAAGATACTGAGAGCCCTTAGCCTGTTCTCTAGCTCTCTCAATCAGCTGTGTAACTACAGTTTCCACTTCATCTTGGCCTGTGACGAATGCGAGAATATCACCATGGGCTTCCTCTTTGTGGATTCCCATGACAGTGTCCACTGTTGCTTTTAAGTAATCAGGAACGGGGCTGAGAGTGAAATGGATGTCAGTGGGATACGATCGTCCCTTCACTGACAAAATTGCTGCAGTATCCTTGCTGCAATCTTTTGTAATGTTGGTGTTGAAAAAATCTCTGAACATCTCTGCATCAAGTGTAGCAGAGGAAACAATTATCCTTAGATCTTTTCGCTTTTTCTTAATCTTCTTTAACAGCCCTATCATAATGTCAGTGTGTAGTGTTCTCTCGTGAGCTTCATCCAACATGATCACGCTGTACTGTGACAACAAAGGGTCACTCATCGTTTCCCTTAACAACACACCATCGGTCACAAATTTCATGCGAGTTATTTCTGGATTACAACAGTCGTCAAATCGGATTGAATAGCCAACTTCCTCGCCTATGAACGACCCTCTCTCTTGTGCCACTCTTGTTGCCACAGTGACAACAGCCACTCTGCGAGGCTGTGTGACGCACACTTTCCATTTTCCAGCTGTCCAGCCACTCTCGTGAAGGTACTGGGGAATCTGTGTGGATTTTCCGCAGCCTGTTTCCCCAACGATTATAACAGTTTCGTATTTCTCTAAGAGATACAGAATGTTCGTTCTGTGCATGAAAATTGGAAGTCTTTGCCTTTGAAGAGTAATGGATAATGAGCTGTTTGGATTGTAAACAGCTGAAGCTGTAGTGTCGTTATCATTAAGTGGTCTTTCTGTCGCGACATCAACGCCAGGTTTTTCAGCATCTGGCTTCCAAAAACGCGGTTTCCAACTCGCCGAACTGGCCGCCATTTTGTTGAAATGAAACTTATTGCGCACAGTCGTTATGGTATACCGCTAGATCATTTGCATCAGGGCTCATATTCAGTGATCGCGTAAAACCGCGAGGATTCGCGTAGTTAAACTTGAGCTGTCATGAATTGAGTATTTATTCCGTTCACCTTGCAGTTTGGAGGATGGCTCCACCTCGGAAAAGAGTGACTGGCGATCGAAAGAAGAGTAAGTTTGTAGGTGATCTTATTTTTAAACCAGTTTGCCAGATGAAAGTTGCATACTTTCGCTGAAATTCCTGTGAACAAAATGCAGGAAGCTGTGGTATCGTTACGGTTGTATAAATTGTTTTGGGCAGCTGTCTAAAAGTGTAATCTGTCCGACAAACTTAATATATCCTAGATAGATGCAGACTCAATAAAACTTTTGTCCTCACTTAAAATTGATATTCCTTTTATAAACGGAGCTAAATCAAACAAGAAAATTCAGAAAAATAATTTTAATCACAGGGGCACATCAGGGTTATTTGATGCATATTATCATGCACACATTTCAACGTTAATGAAATCTATAAATTCTCATATTCATTAATTCGAAAATGATACAAGTAGACTATAACACGCTTTATTTAAAGAGCCAAGTACAGTTCATAGTGTGATGAAACAAACGATTCATAACGGTCTTTTTTTGCATCTTTAATTTTTGAATTCACACGCATACGTGGCTATAATGAGGCAGGTGTATTTGTCAAATTCCCAAATGGTGATTAATTATTCATTGCTTCTTAGCTGACACAATGGGTGAAAATATTAACTTTTTCCTTTATTTTTTACAACAAGATATGATTATTTTCTTAAGAATTATAATCTGTAATCCTCATCCAGCTTTTGATGTTTTCTATTTTCATTATTTTTTTTCACTGTGATTTTGTTAATGAACATTATCATTGCAAAACTTACCTTCATGACAAACCAGATTCCTTTCATTTTAACCCTTTGACTACCATGATTGAGCAAGACAGAATTTCTCCTTACAGTATCAGTACGATATCAAGCAGACAAGGTGACGAGAAAGTAGAAAATTATCAAATAGGAGACAATTAGTTAATCCAAAACCAAATTCTCCCAACTAATATTATAATAATTAAGAGTAATTGAGTTTGTTTCTTGCGATCGAAAGCAGTTTGAAAGCATTTATCATGTGAACATCAACAAAGAGCTCAGTTTAATTAGTTAGTTCATACTTTTTTACACCTCATTAGCCATGCAATGATTTAACAAAAGTGAACGTTACACCTACTTGCACAGGCACAACGTTAATTTCAGTTCATAAATAAATACACATCCAGAAAGTCCTTTTAAAGACCTGCAAAAATAACATGTGATCAGTCCGTAATACATTCCCTAGCCCTAACCCCAAACCTAGCCCTAATCTTAACTCCAACCAGTAAAATGAACATTTGCTAAAATGTGGACACCTTGAAAACACAACTTTAGGTTATAAAGAGTACATTTTACATGTAAAACATCAAATAAATAAGAATGAGCTGTACGCTTAAAAATTTTAAACCAGTTTGAAAATTCTAAACCAGTTTAAAAAAAATTAAACCAAAGGTAAAATTTGAACCACAACATATACATACTGATGTTAGGGTGTAATGGGTCACAAATAACTGTCTTATCTTTGTATCCTAGATGTTAATAATTCTACCACGAATGAAACAACAAAGACATCAAGTGAATCAAGTGAGTCATCAAATTTTGCTACAGTCAAGTGGATTGCTTTTGTAAGCATCATCTTCGTCTTGGTATTACTTGTTGCGGTGTATATATTTAGAACAAATCAAGGGGATTCAAATTTAAATCAGAACTCAAGGCAAATTTTTGAAACAGAGAAAGGATCATTTGAGAAGACGGAAAAGAAAAATAAGAAAACAAAACCATCAGATTCAAAGGCAGCCATAACGAACAGCTATGATAAATCCATCACCAAAGAGTTAGACAAGGCGCAGAGTATTTTAGACAAGGATCAGATCGCAGATGCCTTACAAAGGTTTGAAGCTCTGACTAAGAAATATCCAAAGAGTCCAAGGGCTATGTATGGGAAAGCACAGTCCTTAGATAAACTTGCAGAACAAAGGCAAAGTAATAATATTCTTCTAGAAAGCATAGAAACTTATCGGAAAGCAGCAGACACGCCGAACTGCCCCACGGAACTGAAACGCAGAGCAGTGCGACGTCAGGCTGAAAGGCTCAGTTTCCTAGGCAGGTCTGGTCAAGCGGCAAATGTTTTAAGGAGACTGTTGGATGAGTTACCAGGTGATATCGAGGTCATGAATGAATTGGGCGTGCAGTATTTGATGACAGGAAAGAACAGGGATGCAGAGAATATCTATAACCAGGTAAGTTTGGGACTTAGGAGTGTTTTTGGATGAAGATGTCTTAAAATCTCTAATAAGAATCTCTTAACCTAGTCAGTGTCATAATATCATACATTATTATCCAACCATGCTTGGCAGAGTACAAATGATGTGAGTAATGAGTACAAATATCACGTAATATTTGTCAGGGCTCAACATTAACGGTAGCCCACTAGCCACAGACTAGTAGAAATTTAGTTTTGGCTTGTGTTTTTCAATTTTCAATAGCCAGTCTGGTAAGTAAACAAACTGAAATTGTCATATCATCTAAAAACATCTAAGATGTCACTAACCACTTGGCTAGTAAGTTGAAAAGTTAGTGTCAAGCCCTGTTTGTATCCCAGAAATATTCACAAAATTCACCCACACTGAAATAACAATTTGACATGTTGAATAATAAATCCCTTATTGGGTGTTTTGTTGTGTAGTATCACTGAGTATTTTTACTTGTGTTTTGTATTTTGACTTCCCCTACTTGCTCATCAAAAAACAGCGCAACTTGTAAAAATACTCAACAATGCTACACAGCAAAACATCCAATAATAGTACTAATGGATAAACTGGTAATTGTAATCTAAATTGGTTCCTGGAGCATACCTCTCCTTCAATCCTTTACTTCCAAGATCTCACTAGTAATTCTGCTTATTATCTGCCATACAATTCTTATGATGTTAGTTCAGAGAATTTGGTATTGGATCAACTGATACTCTTTTTTTTAATGTTTTCTTTATTCTCATTACTTGTCTGCTTAGTATTTATATTCATTTGATATTGTAAGGAGAAATTCTGTCTTGGTCACCCTGGGAAGTTAAAGGGTTAGGCAAGTTATTGCCAAGATTAGGGAATTTGTCAGCCTGTTTGACTAACAGTCTTTGATGAAAAGTTTGCTTTTTTTTTCTTTCTCAGGTGATAAACATGAACCCAAGAAATGGTTTTGCCCAGTCACACTTGGGTTTTATTCTCAAAACTGATCACTTGCGGTATATTGAAGCTATTCCTCTGCTGCGTAATGGAATCTCAAGTGGTGATGCTGGTGCTGATGATGGCAGATTTTATTTTCATCTTGGAGATGCTTTTACTAGAATTGGAAAACCAGATGAGGTGAGAAACCTTGTCTACGCAAGCACTTGGACATGCTGTTCTACATAAAATACATTATTTAAGTTTTGTATAAAAAATTTAGTTCTCATTTTCCAGACTACTTAAGATATTTTGTTCAGTACAAAATATTTATTTGTTTTTCCTTAGAATTTTTTTTTCTTTTTTCTAGCCAACTAGTGGAGCATGCATTGTCTCTTGCAGTCCAAAATATGTAAAGAAACATGATATTGATTGACTTCTCTTACACAGGCTTACAAAGTATATGAGGAGGCTGCAGGAAAAGGAATATTCCTGTCTGCTTTGCAACGTTCCTTGTACAATGCAGATACACCCCTGACTGCACGACCTTGGTGGACACCAGAGGAAACTGGATATGAGAGAGCCATTCGGTACAGATACTTAACCCTGTAACTTCCATGATCTGATTGTTAATTCTCCCCTCTAGCAATTTTCCTTGTAAATTAGTTACAAGAATTTGGAGTTAGTTCAATATGACAAGTTCTACCTTATAAGCTTGAGTATTCTCATTAGTTTTTCTATGGATAAAGTATGGATATTATTTAGTTCTTATTAACCGAGCAGGCGGTCTGTATGGGAGAATCTTGACTGAGGTCGCCAGTACAGACTGAACATAGTGAGGTCTGTACCAGCGACCGAGGTCAAGATTCCCCCATACAGACCGACCTAGCTTGGGTAATAAGATGTTTATTATATGGCTGTCTTATATGCCAATTTTTTATATTCTTTGTACCTTTTTTTTCTGGACTGGTCTAGATCCCAGTCTAGATGGGAAAATCTAGACCGCTTTCAATATTGATTTCAGCCAATCAAATTCGTGAATTCGGTAGTTCCCAGTCCTTGTGAGACACAGCCATATAATAAAAGGAGAAATTACATGTTGATCAATTCTGAGTGAAAGGGTTAATTTAGAATCTTGATGGGCAGTTTGCTTGGTGATGAACATTACTCTGTGGTTGGACATAACAGGACATTTTGTCCGGGCAGAAAATTATTAGATACCCGTAAGAATTTTCAAGGAAACACATTAAGTATCACACTTCAATTTTCTGATTAATGGCTCACACCTAAAAATTCAGGTTTTCAAGAACAACTGAGGTTATGATAACCTGCCTTTGCTGAGTTGTAGTTAATAATTAGCAAGTTCTATCTTCTTTAAGGAAACTGGAAGCTAACTGGGAAGTCATCAAAGATGAAGGAATTTCATTGCTTGACAAAAAGTCAGGAGGGTTTATACCAGAAGAAGAAAATCTCAGAGAACAAGGAGACTGGAAACAATTCACTCTGTACCAGCGTGGCCGAAAGAATGCAGCAGCTTGTCAAAAAACGCCACAGACTTGTGCTATCATTGATACCATCAAAGATGCCACCAGCTGTAAGAGAGGACAGGTATGTTTGAGGCAAGCAAGTGGTGGGGGCCAAGGGAAGGTCATCAGACCTAGTCACAATTTGAATCTTAATTTCTCTGGAAAATAAAGCAAAACTTTTGTGGAAAAGTCGTGAATTTTGCACACCCCAATGTGTACAAAGTGGGGAAATGGCTTTATTTTGCCATCAGAAGTGTGTGATCATCAATTTTTGTTGAAGATCAGTTTATTAACAAATCATACTTCCTGGTTTTTTGTTATACAGATCAAGTATTCCGTGATGCTTCCTGGCACCCATGTTTGGCCGCACACTGGCCCCACAAACTGCAGACTGCGCCTTCATCTTGGACTTGTTATTCCCAATAATGTAGCTATTAGAGTTGGACGGGAAACAAGGTGATAATGATGACAATTGGTTGTATTTGCCCACTCATTTGAGCTGGCTGGCTAACTGACTGAATGATTGAAAGACAGACTGACTGACTGGCTGACTGAATTATTTACTGATTGACTGACTGACTGACTGATTGGCTAACTGACTGATTGACTTACTGATTGACTAACCAACTGACTGACTGAATGAATGAATGACTGAATGAATGAATGAATGACTGTATTACACAGTGACTGACTGACTAATTGATTCACAGATTGAGTGAATGATATATAATAACTGACCAGGAGAAATGAGTGATGTACTGATGGAGAATGCACTTTCTCATATTTCTCTGTCTTGTTCTTACAGAACTTGGGAAGAAGGCAAAGCATTAATCATCGATGACTCGTTTGACCACGAAGTTTGGCACAATGGTTCAACTTTCCGACTTATTCTTATTGTAGACTTTTGGCATCCGGACTTGACACCTCGACAAAGAAATTCATTATCACCCATTTGAACACCACTCTTAATTGTTCTAAACCCTTTACCTCCCACAAGTGACCAAGACAGAATTTCTCCATAAAATATCAAGGGATGAGAATATAGAAAAAAAAATCAAGTAGGGGATTATGAGTTGATTCAATTCTAACTTCTCCAAAACTAATATCATAAGAATTGTGTAACAAACAGTAATGAGAATTAGTAATGAGACCTTGAGAGCGAGGGGGTTAAATGCTAAACGTGTTACATCTCCCAACAGTGTTGATTCATTATCTTCCCTGTTTCATGCATTCAGTTAGTAAAATGGTGGTAGTACACAGTGTTATGCCTTGAACTCTCACGAGTGACCAAGATAGAATTTCCAAGACAGAATTCCCACAAGTGACCAAGACAGAATTTTTATAACCGCAGTTCATAATATATGAACTTCATATATTCATCGTATCTAATTTATTATCACGGGTTTATTACGAATCAACTTAACGGCCTGCTCCCAGTTGGCTTGTTAGCTCAATTGGTAGAGTGCTGCACTAGTATTGCAGAGGACAGTGTGTCAAATCCTGTACAGGCCTGATTTTTTTCAGGTCTGATTTTCGCTATTGCATAAATAGCGCTCTCTACTGCGAGGATCATGCATCATACAGAATTTCTCTTTACAATATCAATACAAAATCAAACTGACAAGTGAAAAGAAAAAAATAAAGATATCAGTTAGGGGAATTCTTACTTGATCCAATACCACATTCTCTGGCTAACATCATAAGAATTGTATGGCAGACAGTAAAGATAATTACAAATGAGATCTTGGAAGTGAAAGTGTTACAATGTTGGACGAGGAAAATAAAAATAGGAAGATTTGGGTCAGGTCATGTACAGTTCTTTAGCCAGCCCAACCCAAATTTTCACTTTTTCACTCCTCTGCCACTATTACACCATTAAATATTTTGCTCCATTTTACTCACTTAAGGCTTGAAAAAGTCTATTCATTATTTGGGGAATAGGTGACTGCCCAGCCTGATGATGGAGAAGCACAAAAAACTCAATCAAAAGGAGATTGATTTATTGATTCTGCCTTACCTATTGTGCTACGTTTACAGCACTTGCTACTTATTGAATTTCTCATATTTTAACTCATTGTAGATCAAGTACTGGTATATAAAATTTTCAGTTTTTAGAAAGCTATACTGGGCAAGCTTATGAAAACTCACCTAGTAGGAAGAAAGTTGGAAGTCTTCCATCATATATCAGTTTTGTCAAAGATTAATATAATTTAGCATGATCTTAGCTAGATGTAATATATTTTGCATGTGTATTGTTCATATTGGCAGAAACTTTTTAAAGGCCAAGCTTTAATCTGTAAAGGATGCCTGACCACTAACAAATCACAACAAACCCAGACTCAGCTTCAACAGTTGCATGACATAGGACATTTTAGAGAAAATTTAAGAATTTTAGAATCAACTTTACTAAGCTTTGCTATTAAAAGCCATTTTTATGAAACATTTTCCATGAAAAATGAATTTTTTAGTAATCACACTGATGTAATTAAACAGATTTCACACGTTTAGTGAATTGGAAATTTCCATGACTTTCCAAAACCATCTAGAGGACCGTATTGCATCTCCCAGTTAGCATGCACTTTACAATTGATTAATTTAGGCCTTATTTCACTGGACGGCCCACCAAATTTAAAAGTTTGTTTAACCCTTAACTCCCGAAGTGATTAACATGTAACCTCTACTTGTAATACCCAAACATCATCCAGCAAACATATAGTGAGAATACTCAAACTTATCAGGTAGAAGTTGTTACCTAGCCTGCAGTGCAGGCAGTTTTGGTGGTTTTCATCTTTTGACTGTTTAGCCGCCATGTTGGATTCGCTGCAGACCGGGAGAATTTGGGTGAGAATGCCAGAGTGGGTGGGGGGATTTTTCTTTCCCCTCCCCCTTCCCCAATTTTTCTCTCTCCCTCCCCCAATTTTTCTCTCTCCCCCCCCCCAACTCTCCACTATTTTTCTAATTCACGATGGCGGCCTGAACAACCGATGGGAATATCCACTCACCCCACCAAAATCCGCCTGCACAGCAGGCTAGTTGTTACCTTGATTGAACACCAAATTCTTGTAACCGATTTTCAAGGAAATATGATACAGCTAGAGGGGAGAATTAACAATCAGCAGATCTTGGGAGTTAAACAGTTCATTGATTTGCAGAAGGCTTTCAATACCATAAACCACTCGGTGCTATACTCAGTTGTTGAAGGAGGAGTTTATTGCACACTGTGTGATCCTTGTTACTTAAGTAAAAAAGATAGCGGGTATTTTTACAGCATTTATGACAGTTATCTGCTACACAGCAACACGGTGATCATAACAATCACAGATTGTTTGAAAATTCTTGGAAAAAATTCCATGCTAGTGGTACTTATTTCAGGTCCCTTAACAAACTGCACAACACTTTCTGTCACACACACAAACCTACTGTGAATTCCTGGGGCATTTTCATTGTTCAACACTGACAGTTCTGAACATACAGAAAATGGAAGCCTTACTGCCAAGCTCGTTTCTAACGATAACATCAAAATAAAGCTGAATTCAAAGACAGTCTACATTTTTTCAATAGCACTCCTTAACTAATTTGTCCTTGTGTACTGGTCATCTTTTTCAATACAAAACTCACCTTGATATTTGCTGTTGATTTTTGCTATCAAATTTGCAACTAGGTAAAAACATTGTAAAAAGTAATTTCCTGGTTAAAATCCTGACAGTGAACTTTCCAGGCTCCTGTACAACCAGTGTTGTGCACCTACTTGTCACTTTCAAATTACAACACAGCTGCACCACAACCCGCACGGCAAATGTTCATGTCCTGTACAAAACGCCAAGTGTCTGTTTCTGGATCGTACACTTCAACACTGGACAGTCTGTGAGCACCATCAAATCCACCTAACACAAAAATCTTATTGTCATACACTGCTACTGATGGCCACGCCCTTGGTGTGTTCAATGGCGCAACTGGCTGCCATTGATGGGTCTGCGTGTTGTACCTTTCTGCAAGATCAAAGTAATGATCCGTGCTTCTGTTTCGACCTCCCAATGCATATAAGTAGTTGTTGAGAGCCACTAATGACATGCCAGAGCGTGCTTTTTCGAGTTCTGTTACAAATGTCCATGTGTCTGTATCAGGGTCATAGCATTCAACACTTGCTCTATCACTGTGAACACCTCGATCATAACCTCCAGCAATGTACAGCTTCCCTGTGAAATGAAAAGAAATGTCAACCTCTTTACTCCCCTAAGTGACCAAGAAGGATTCAAATTTATTCCTACAATATCAATACAGTGTCAAGCAGACAAGTGATGAGAACAAAGAAGAATATCAATAAGGGGATTATTAGTTGATTCAATACTAAATTCTCCAAACTAACATCAAAAGAATTGTATAGCAGACAGTACAGAGAATTACTAAATGAGATCTTAATGAGTTTGTACACGCGTCCTCTAACAAAGAATGCACAAAACTCCTGATAATGATCAGACTTAGGTGCATGCATAAGCAGGTCTCGGAAACCAACTAAAGCCACAGCAATGTATCACTCCCCAAACCCAAAGGTAAACTAGTTCATGGTAAGTAAATCTCAGGTTTTTGAGAAGTTCTGCCCAAAATTTTAAGATCTTTGGAGTGAAAATGTTAAGTAATTATCTTGAGGTAAAATGATTCCATGATAACAAGATTCTTGAGGAAGCATGAAAGTCTGTTTCAAGCTGATGAAATCTACCTTCAAAATAACAAAATTGGATTTGTATGCCACCAGTTTGAATGTTACCTCACAACCTGGCCACGTGTCCTTAAGAAAAACAGCACACTATAAAACATTACTCTTTCTGGTTTCAAATCTTGGCAATCTGTTTGAAACGTTGGAGCTGCTTCATTGACTCCAGTAATGATTCTTGTCATTTATCCCTTACACTCCCAAGATCTCATTAGTAATTCTCTTTACTGTCTGCTATACAATTCTTAAGATGTTAATTCAGAGAATTTGGTACTGGATCAACTTATAATCCTTTAATTGGTAGTTTTCTTTGTTCTCATAATTTATTTCCTTGATATTGTAAGGAGAAATTCTGTCTTGATCATTCCTGGGAGTAAAAAGGGTTAAAGACAAACTCTGTGATTTAATGTGTGTGTTCCCAGGGTTTCAGACAAACTCTGTGATGTAATGTGTGTGTTGCTAGGTTACCAGGTTATTTTAAAAAATGGCAGCCTTCAAAAATTAACTTCCCTGAAAATTTGAAAACAAATTATTGAAAGGTTATGTAACACCTTGGAATCTCAGAAAGTGGTAAGAGGAGAATTTTGTTAACGAAAACGGCACCAGCCTATGAAGCTTTGACTATTAAACAACTGTCCTTGTAAATACCAAAGAAAATGTATATAGGAGAGTTAAGATGTACACTAACCATCACAAACAGCAACTCCTGCACCAGATCTCTTCCTTCGCATACACTGAACTGTACTCCAGTGATCTGTTTTTGGGTCATATCGTTCTACATAGTTATAACTGCATGTTCTGTCTTCACCTCCCAGAGCATAAACATAACCATTCAATGCCGTCACTGCAATAAATGACCTCTGAATGGCAATGTCAGCAAGTGAAATCCACTGATTCACTGCCGGATCATAGCATTCTGCATGTCGCACATACATAGTGTCATCATGAGGAGCACTAACGGCACACTCACCCCCTACCACATAAAGAATTCCGTTCAGGCTACAAGCCCCAACTGCAGTTCTTGGATATTTCATGTTCTGCAGCATGATCCATTGGTTTGTCAATGTATCATATCTCTCTAAACTTGAAAGCTGACAATCAATACCATTTCGTCCGCCTATTACATACACGGCTTGCGGTTGAGCTCGAGGTAGTGTCATGTAACGAGGCAAATTACGAGCGCTCTCGTTTAGAACTTTGGCCAATAAGAGCTGACAATCCGCATTGTTCTTGATAATTTTTGATGGAAACACTCGGGCTTCGAGAAATTCGAGACTTAGCAAAGGAAGCCTAACGTGACTTAAGAGCTCCACAGCATAATCCTTCCGTCGACAGAAATCGTGTAAAATCCACGCCTCCACTGCCTCAAACACTTGATTCTCAGAACGAACCTGAAGAAGGTCTTCGCGAAGAAGATTCCTCAAGGCTTGTTTTGGCATTTGTAAAAATTCTTCACCTTTCGCTACATCCAGGAAGTGTTGACGTACAAATCGATAAGCAGCTTCTTCAAGTTCTGAACACGAATAGAGATCTGCAAATGCTCGGATACCGAGACAGTTCGTAGCATCTAGGTG
>NC_142520.1:2689700-2769700 GCF_964205215.1 Stylophora pistillata
AAATTTTGAGGACAACCTCTCAGCCAAGGACATTATCAGCCGACATACCAGCAAGCCAGAACGGGGTTTACTTATTTCATAACCCTCCCATTAATTTTCACATCGCAATTAAACTCCGCGTAAACACAGTAAAAAAGCCAGTGGTGATCTGATGGCGAATGCGCGTGATTGACGCAAGCAAGCAAGCAAAAAAAAAAAAAAAAAAAACCAGTTTGGTTTCCTTCCATGTAAATAGGAGAACGCAAAAGTTGAAACTCTTGTGTTGACTATTTTTCTTTTTCACGGAAAATTCGGAGGACAAATATCGACGCGGACGGGAGTTATTGCGTGATAACTGTCTTGTGATTTTGCACCACGTGACGTAGAGTAACCAATAAAATCGCGCCAAATTTAATGGGTGGGTTATAATTAACAATTATTCCATGAGCGCGCGTTGGATATGAGATGATAGATAGCCAACGAGGCGCGTAGCGCCGAGTTGGCTATAATCATCTCGTATCTAACAAGCGCGAGTGGAATAATTGTTTTATTAAAAACGCCCCCAAGAAATTATTATTTTGTAAGAAGAAACCAGATTTTTTAGCTCCCTTTTGATTTTAAGCTGACGCGTACGCTTACCATATTTGTAGATTATGGTATATTGGCTCATATACCATAATGGCTATGCCAATAAAAAGTCTTGAATTGCATTATCCAATGATCCAGTTTTTAATAAATATATATATGTAGCTAACTCTCAATAAAGAAACGACAACTTTAAATTTAAATTTACAAGACATGTTTCGACATTCTCATGTCATCTTCAGTTGCAAATGAGCTTTAACGGTTGTACATTTGAATTTATATTAAGGTACGTTACAAATTACGTGTCAGGATTTACGTTACAATTTGAATATTAAATACGCGTAAAATGAAAATATAACTAGACCAAAAAAAATTTATAATAATAATAATAATAAATGATTAAATAATAAAAAACAAAAGAAACAACATAATTCAAAGGAAAGAGATTAATCTAGATGCTTCAATTACTGATTAAGAATGGGTTTTTTCCGCTTAATATGCAATGCCTCTTTGATCTTAATTTGGAATTTTGAGGCGGTAGATTCTAAGATCATGAGACATTCTGTATCACAAGAGTCAAGACAGGCCCTTGATGATTGCAGGTGTCTGTAAATATGCGAAGACTTGTCCCACAAGAGGTGCTCACGAACTCGTGTACAAATTTGGCGAGTGGTGTCGCCAATGTAACTGGCATTACAGCCAGCATACGAAAATTTATAGTAAACGACACGCGAACGTAGACCTAGCGGTACTGAATCTTTCACACTGAACATGTTTCTGAGTTTAAACGTACTAAAGACTAATTTAACATCCAAATCAGCTTTACAATAACGTTTGAGTAGTTGTCTTAACTTAGTCTGAACGATTTTTGAAAACCGGCCAACATAATGAAGTTTATAATAGTGCGAAGAAGGTTTCCCGGAGTCAGTTGAGTCGTTCTGTAAGAGGATTATTTTTCTTCACTAGATACCTGTAAATGATCTGTAAATGATCTGTCTGATGAGTGTGTAAGCACCAAACTCCGAGTAACAGAAACCATGTGTCGTCTTGTTTGATCGCTACCTACTCTTTATATATCAAACAACAACAAACATATGAAACATATGTGTGAACTGCGGTTATGAGACGTATATGAGCACGATCCTTCGCAGTAAAGCACTATTTGAGCAGTAGTGAAAATCAGACCTGAAAAAAATTTCAGGCCTGTACGGGATTCGAACCACTGACCTCTGCGATACTAGTGCAGCGCTCTACCAATTGAGCTAACAAGCCAACTGGGAGCAGGCCATCAAATTAATTCGACATAAACCCGTAGATGATAAATTGATTTATCATCTACGGGTTTATGTCGAATTAATTTGATGGCCTGCTCCCAGTTGGCTTGTTAGCTCAATTGGTAGAGCGCTGCACTAGTATCGCAGAGGTCAGTGGTTCGAATCCCGTACAGGCCTGAAATTTTTTTCAGGTCTGATTTTCACTATTGCTCAAATAGTGCTTTACTGCGAAGGATCGTGCTCATATACGTCTTTATATATCATTTTTGAACTTGATTTGAATGTATTTCAAAGAGCGCTCAACTCTTAGAGGAACATTGATAATTATAACAAACTGGTCCAAGAGTTCAGAGGTAGTTCATCATTTTATTACGACAGCTCTGTTTCGTATGGTCAAAAATATGACCACACTCATCAGGGAAACTTCCTGATGAGTGTGGTCATATTTTTGACCATACGAAACAGAGCTGTCGTAACAAAACGATGAACTACCTCTGAAGTCTTGAACCAGTTTGTTATAATACTATATATATATATATATATAATTGTGGGAAATTGTCGTAAATGCTGCTAGAGAGTGCTCAATACACTAGAGTGTAGAGCGAAATACAATTCAAACTGACTGAAAAGAAACACGTATGATTCCCTGTAACTCTGAGTTTCGTGCTTTCGCACTCGTCAGTCCCTCGGCAAGTGCTTTCGCTCTCTGTCTGACGAATGCGAAAGCACGAAACTCAGAGTTACAGGGAATCATATGTGTTTCCTTTTAGTTAGTTTGAATTGTATATATATATATATATATTTAATGCTAACACTAATTTGAAATATTTTATCAACTGCACATAGGTTAATACCAGCTGTCCTTATTTAAATTCGGCTGATTAATTTTTGCAATATAAAAAAGTTATTACTAGTAAAGGGTTAACTTTGTGACGTATCACCCGATTCGAAATTAAAAGACCCCCAGGCGAGAACATGGTTAAATGTTTATTTTCAAATTCTTTTGACGTTGTTACAAATTAATTTAAACTCGAACTTCGTTGCTTAGTGAGTACAGTCTTCTCTTCTTCTATCAGAAAAAAGATCATCGCAGTGATATGCACAACACAGGCAGATGAAAGCACCTGTGTAAGCTTTACTGTTTGGATAAAAATTATTGCTAGAGTGGACGCGTTTTTCGTAAGTTATTTACATTTTCATCATCAATTGATGGCTTTTTTTCTTAATGCATCAGTGAGAGTCAATTCGAGTGCTCTAATTCATTACTATCCGACCCTTGACTGATTATTTTGTCACTTAAGTTAAGCTATATTTATCTATATCCCGGTTCTTACTTGTAATTCAAATGCCTTCTCTCTGTCCGCAAAATAGCCTCAAAACCTGAAAGAAATTTTTTTAAAAGTGTTGTCGAGTCAGATTATGGCTTAAAATCAGTGTTTCGAAACTCGAGACAACATACGGAACAAGCAGGCTGGTTGTTTTGTGACAGACGAGGAAGGCTGGGGGAAAGGGAAGAAATCTGCTATCAAACACACCCTTTGCACCCGAGAAGAATTCCGATTTTTTTAAAACGGTTACTGAATAGAGCTTTGAGAATAATCTTAAGGACAAACCATCCGACTTGCACTCAAAACATGAGAGACAAATTAGAACTTCTTACGATATTCAGCAGATGACGATATATGCGTCGTCAACCCTTGAGTGTTTAAAATTATCAATAACTACCGTTGTCCTACGCAACTCTAGAGTTACATGAAAATGATCTCAGATAAAAAAACTTTGTGGCAGCCTGTAAAATCTGCTATAGACCAGTCTACGGTGAATAAATGAAGTTCATATATTTTTGAACTGCGGTTATAGATACGTATAATGCACGATCCTCGCAGTAGAGAGCGCTATTTATGCAATAGCAAAAATCAGACCTGAAAAAAATCAGGCCTGTACGGGATTCGAACCACTGACCTCTGCGATACTAGTGCAGCGCTCTACCAATTGAGCTAACAAGCCAACTGGGAGCAGGCCGTTAAGTTGATTCGTAATAAGCCCGTGATGATAAATCAGACACGGTGAATATATGAAGTTCATATATTTTTGAATTGCGGTTATAGATACGTATGATGCACGATCCTCGCAGTAGAGCGCTGCACTAGTATCGCAGATGTCAGTGGTTCGAATCACGTACAGGCCTGATTTTTTATCAGGTCTGATTTTCGCTATTGCATAAATAGCGCTCTCTACTGCGAGGATCGTGCATCATACAGACCAGTCTATATTTAAATTTGCAGCAGGAAAAGAATGGACAATTTATCTAAGGAATTGCGGGCTAAAGACTTAGATTCAAGAACTTTTATGTCAAAAACAATTCAGCATTTGTCAGAACAAGACAGAATACAGCACATATGTAGCATATAGTTTTAAGATCAATTATTACTGTTATTGTTGTAACCAAAGTTTAGTTTGGATATACATATATTTTTTAATGCTAACACTAATTTGAAATGTTCTATCAACAGCACATAGGTTAATACCAGCTGTCTTTATTTAAATTCAGCTTAATCTATTTTTGCAGTATAAAAAAAGTTATTATAATTATTATTGAGGGGTTAACTTTGTGACGTATCACCCAGTTAAAAAAGACCCCCGGGGAAGAAAACGGCTAAATGTTTAATTGCAAATTCTTTTGACATTTTTACAAGTTAATTTAAACTCGAACCTCGTTGCTTGGTGAGTGCAGTCTTCTCTTCTTCTATCAGAAAAAAGATCATCGCAGTGATATGTACAACACTGAGAGGCAGATGAAAGCACCTCTGCAAGCTTTACTGTTTGGATAAAAATTATTACTAGAGTGGACGCGTTTTTCGTAAGTTATTTACATTTTCATTATCATTGGATGGCTTTTTTTCCTAAAGTATCAGTGATAGTCAATTCAGTGATAGTGATATGTTTGTATCTGAGCAACTGCGCGCGGCCTACCCCATCTGTTACGACAGCATGGAGATTTTCGATACTCGGTTCCTTCGCTTAGCAATATTTCTTCTCTCTTCGAATGATACCCATACACAAAATGGGAAAGATTATATGACCATAAATCCAAAAAGTATAACTCGGCCAAACCACTTTGATACAACCTCAAAATCGAAGCCAGAGAAAATTAAAAAAAAAAAAAAAGCACACGAAGGCAAGAGAATAGAATCTTACGAAAAGGCCGAATCAGTTGGTTATATCTCATTTTAAAATTCTGTTTCAAAGGGTTCCCCTGGAGCCTGGCGGCCAGTGGTGTCTCAACAAGTTTCTTTTTCAAAGGTGGCGTTAATTATCTTATTTGTTGTTCCTGTTTCACAAATGCGTATGATAATTTCTGCGCAGGCGAAGATCAACTGCCTTAATTTCTCCGTACATATTAAAATACAGAATTATGTTTGTTATGTATGTTTGTTATGTTTATTATTTCATATGTTTGTTGTTTGATATAGAATTAAGTCGACAAATGATGAGAAAAAAGCAAAATATCAATCACTGAAGGGATTCTTAGTTGATCCAATACCAAATTCTCCGTACCAGCATTAGAAGAATTGTATGGGAGACAACAACGGAGAATTACTATTGAGATCTTGGAAGCGGAAAAGGTTAACATTGTGACGTATTACCCGATAAGAAAGACCGCTGGCCGAGAAAACAGTTAAACGTTTATTTGCAAATTCTTCTGTCATTCGTATGATGCACGATTCTCGCAGTAGATAGCGCTATTTATGCAATAGCGAAAATCAGACCTGAAAAAAATCAGGCCTCTAGGCCTGATTTTTTCTTTTCTTTTTTTTTTTTTTTCAGGTCTGATTTTCGCTATTGCATAAATAGCGCTATCTACTGCGAGAATGGTGCATTATACGTATCTCATACCGCAGTTCAAAATATATGAACTTCATATATCCATTGTATCTTCTGTCATTGTTACAAATTAATTTAAACTCGAATTTCTGCCGATATTTATTCGTTACTTTGTGAGCACAGCCGTCTCTTCCTCTATATAAGAAAAAAGATCATCGCAGTGATGCACAACAGAGGCAGATGAAAGCACCTGCGTTAAGCTTTACTGTTTGGACAACAATTATTGCTAGCATGGACGTGTTTTTCGTAAGTTATTTACATTTTCATTATCAATTGATGGCTTTTTTTCTTAATGTATCAGTGACAGTCAATTCAAGTGCTCTAATTCATTATTTTGTCACCTAAGTTACGCTATATTTATCAATATCCCGGTTCTTATTTGTAGTTCAAATGCCTTCTCTTTGTCCGCAAAATAGCCTCAAAACCTGAAGGAATTTTTTTTTAAATTGTTGTCGAGTCAGATTATGGCTTCAAATGTTTCGAAACTCGAGACAACATACGGAACAAGCAGGCTGGTTGTTTTTTGACAGACGATGAAGGCCGGGGGTGAAAGAAATCTGCTATCAAACATATTAGGACCTCGTTAACTGAAAATAATTCGATTCGTACTTTCCACTGACTCAGTCAAATTTTCCTTAAGAAGCATTTCATTCGATCATTTGGCGTTAACATCCTCAAATCTCCATTTTCTAGATGTGTTTTTCGTTTCCCTTAAGGGGGTATCACTACAAATGATTTTTTCATGGAAACAGAAAGTTCGTAAGAAAATGTGAACCGTCATTTTTCTTTTCATAAAACTGGTTTCTATGCAATGGTAGAAGTTCGAAAGGATGACAAGTTTGCATTATAATTAAAAAAACAAATTAACGAGCTAGCATTAATTAATAAGCCCGGCCGAAACAATACTGTACATGGCTATCTCGTTGTAATTTCGCGTTTTCATTTTTATAGTAAGAAATGATTGAAGGATCTGGAAATTGACTGGCCGTTTAAGTGGTAAGACGCTTTTTGCTTCTTTCAGCCTGATTACTTTGAGGGTCTCAATGCCGGGGTTTACTGAACCGTCAGCCGTTAGGCATGAATAGATTGTGCTAGTAAATCCTGCAAAAGTTGCTTGACAATACACCCAACAGTTGCTCTAAAATTGCTTAAAAATATAAAAGTTGCCACCCAAATTTTAAAAAGTTGTTTACTTTTGAGAGTCATTTTGTTTTAGATTACTACTCAAAGCACGACGTTGTATGTGTAATTTAACATCATTTGTTGTGATCAATATAATCTTTATGCTCAACATAACTAATAATAGAAAGTATTTTCTAATGACGTTTTGGATAGTCTTTCACGCGATTCCAAGCGCATGTTGCATTTCCTTTCCTTGAGGACGAGTGCGAGCTACCGCTTCCTCGTTGTTTGTATTTGGCTTCGTTGACGTGAATTTTGCGTTTTCTAGAAATTGAAGCTCTAGGAGGACTACTGAGAGTTGCCCCAGCGGCCATGGTAACCTCAATAGGGTCAATATCTGTATTATGTTCATTTTCCTCGTCAGACATTTCAGCTTCTAATTGTGATGTCTCGCACCGCAGCAAATACCAAGATGGCGGGGACAGAGCTGAATAACGTACACGCATGCGCTAGATTTTGCCGCGGAAGCACGGATTTTGAGTCGTTTGCATGAATGATTTGCTATTCTATTGCTTCGAGGTGTCGTTTTCCTTGCCGCTTTTCTTTTACAGAACAACCTCCAAAACTCAACCTCGTTCCCAGGGCTTTTCCCTGAAGTTTGGCGGGCGGGAAACCGCCAAACTTCAAAAAAGGAAATTCAAAAAGGATAAAGCCCTGGGAACGAGGTTGCCAAAAACTTGGTTCACGCCCTAAAAATTCTCAAAAATTAATTTTCCCCTTAAAACCTCTGGAAATAGGAAAATGGCTTCGACGAAAACAGAGTTCCTCGGTTTTAAAAGTCAGCCCTTATTTCTTCCGCTAACTTCGTTAAATTTTAGACTTAGGACACTTGAGCACGCGTTGTTGACCGCAACCCACTGACGTAATATTTCAACATTCAGCTCTGTCGATGGCGGGCGGGAAGCTCTATTGTTGGAGCAAATAACCGCTGAATGTAAGCGCCGTTAGGGTAACTGCTGTCCAGTTCGTGGGCGCACGTGTTTTTTCAAAAATTATCTGTAAGAACGTACGACATCCTTAGTTTTGACCAGTTTTAATAGAAAAAAAAAACATTTTAATAAAGACTTTTTTGATGGTTTGGTCAGTTTTTAACCATTTCTGGACTCAAAAGTTGCCAAGGAAGACAAAAGTTGCTCTAGGTTGCTCGAAGTATAAAAAGTTGTCGAAAAAGCTAAAAGTTGCTCAAAAGTTGCCGAGCACAATCTATTTATGCCTATCAGCCGTCAAAGTGTCTAAAATTTAAGCTCTACTGAATTGTAGCCAATTCAAAGACATGGAAACAGATTTTCGTCTTTTTTTGGCCCGACCATCCTTTTGAAGATATACAAAGTAACAATTTTACCTATTTTAGTTTACGGTTCCACCATATGGGGATCCTGCACCAAGAAGAATTCCGACTTTTTTAAACGGCGACGATGTACGCGTCTTTAACTAGTGTTTAAATAATAATTTACAATTGTCCCACGCAACTTCAGAGTCATATGATTTCAGATCAGAACTTTGTGGTAGGTCCTTAAGAAAGGCTAAGGATTTAATAACTTTTAAGTCAAAAACGAGCTATCCAGAACTTCTTAACGCATTAGGCCTCTCCCATCTTTAAAACAACAAAGATTAATTAAAAATTATATTGTCCATTTATTAACGCCGTTCGTAATTCTTTAGCGCCCAAAAGTATACAAGGAGGGCCTTTGAACGATCAATTAGTAGCGCCTAATATAGGATGGAAAATTAATTATAGCAAATTCTATTTTTCGCATGAAATTCCTTTCTTTTATTAAAACCATGGGGTGCCAAAGAGAACAACTGAGCACTCCAATAAGCCTCTTTTGTGATTAAAAGCCTATCGATCTCTGCAGAGCCACTAGGGGCCTGTACCTGATGAATGCGTTGGAACGAAAAATCGTCCAGGGTGTGTGGGGTTTTGTTGAAGTGTATCGCTACTTCACAAGTTGTTTTGTTTGTGAGCATAGTAGATTTGTGATTTCGAAATCTCACTTTAAAGTCGGTGGTAGTTGATCCCACGTATTGCAGGCGACATTTCTTACAGGAAGCCAAGTAAATCACATTTTTAGGGTCACAGGAAAGTCTAGAGTGAATGGTGTAATTTTTGCCCGTCTGAAAGCTGAGAAATGATTTAGATTCAACAAAGAAATTCTGAAAGAGTTAAATGCGATTTAAATGCGATTTCCTATCGCATTTAAAGCAGCCATTGTTATGAGGAATGGTTTGTCTCTCGCTGGCAGTTTTAAAACGAGATGGTGCTAACAATTCTTTGAGATTTTTCGATCGATGAAAAGATGGTATGATAGAACTTCGAGGAAAAAGTTCTTTCAATTTGGGGTTAGATTCCAAATAAAACAAATGCTTTCTGATCATAAAGGCTGATAGTTTCGAAAGAAACTGTTTGGGGCTGCGTTGGTGGGGTAACGAAATAATTTGGATATATCAACAAAGTTGAAATGGTAAATTGGCCACCGTAACGATTACGAAAGCTGACGTTTCGAGCGTTGGCCCTTCGTCGGAGCTTTCTGATTATGTTGCCTACGTCGGGCAAGTTAGGATTAAATGTAGTAACAAATGGAAATAGTTTCTTCGCTTCTTTTCCACGAGTCCTGAGTAAATTATGTCTAGGGATGGCGGAGGCTTTGGAGAATTGTTTAGAAACTAATTTAGAAGGGAAACCCTGGTTAACAAGGTACTCTTTGTACTCAGCTGTTCTCTTGGCAAAAAATATTTCTTCAGAGCAATTTCTTTTCAATCTTGTGGCTACTCCAAAAGGAATAGCCTTGAAAACGTGCTGAGAATGGCAGCTGGCGGAAGGCGGAAGATATAAATGGCTATCTGTAGGTTTGGAATAATAATAGCTTAATAATAGTAGTTAATAATAATAGCTAATAATAGCTTTGGAATAATAATAGTTTGGAATTAAAGGATTAAAGTCACTTGATGAAAAATTGGGGAACTGCAGAGTTCGGACAACGTCAGAAACCACGAATAAAATTCGTCGGGTCACCAAGCGCCCACGAGGGCACAAGATTTTGAAGATCGATTATATGTTTATTCATACTGAACCGTGATAAACTTTGAATTTTCGCTTTTCGCTCATATTTGACAACGTTTGAAGGCTAAATAGATCGGTTGAAATGAAATGGCTGCACAGGAATTTTTTTTCTTCTCGGACTTCCTGTTCAATATAACTCGTGTATTCGAACGTGGTCACGGTTGCGAGGCAAGCTTGAACATGCCTAATAGTCATGTTTTCCGTTTATAATCTCGTGATTCACTACCTCGCAATCGGTCCCGTGTGAGAAAGAAGCGCAACATAAAGCAAAAGGGAAAAGGTCCATTTTCAGTTACTCATCCGCCGTGCGTTGTCTGCGTGGAGCTTTCTAGTCAATCCGGCTCCGGTTTTGATTTTGAACCATTTACACCCTTATATCAGCAACCAAATTCACCATATTCTTCTCTATAGATTTCCTTTGGTACTCACTCAATGAATAACTCAGCGGTAATGCCATAAGGAAATTTTAGATGCTGGTCTCTCTTAGGATTTGAAAAAAAATAAGAAAAAAAGGCAGGATTTTTCTGCTCGGTTTCGAGTGATTTTGGTGGGGTTAACGGAAAGGTCACTGATACGGAAATCACGGGTTGCGCATCGAAAACAAAAGTTGAACTATATTACCAAATCACTTAAAGGGAAAGTTTTCTAACATGTCTGAAATAGATCTTGACGTGGTAAATAGGATGTCCAAAAATGCTTTGCACAGGGAATTGTAAAACACTTAATAATTTATGATGATTAATTTCTCCTCTATTAAAAGGAAGTAAGCCATCAAGCTATAAATATTCCCTGACCCTCCCACCACTTCATCCATCTCAGATGATTTAGTTTTGGAAGTGGTTCGAAAGTGATTGGGAATCATATTTTTCTTAACATCAGCTTTAAAACTTACCGTAAACATTGTAATGACGTTAGAGTATCAAATTTGTTTTTCCGTATTGCGTATTGTTTTTATGTAGCATTTGTGAAATGTCGACGGTCGTGAAACTGAAACTGCCATTTCCGGTTCTCTGAAAGGCTTCCACCTTTTTCCGGTGGTATGACGTCACAGCCTGTCAAATAACTCTAGCTGTTATGACACGATGCTGCGGCGAAGAAAGCGAACACTTGTTTCCCGATGATTTATTTGAAGTTTTTCGTTTTATTTAGGGGCTCTGGAAGGGTGCTTCGGCTTTATAGATGCAAATCATATTGAAGGACTTAGATGAATGCAAAGAAGAGATACACTTTGATATTTTTGATCAGTGTGGTGTTCTGCAGTGCCTTCATCATTTCTAGGAAATCAACCCGTGTTTGGCGTCGTTCTACGAGGAGAAATTCACGGCCAAACGGAGCAATCCAGGTACTTCAACAAAGGCTATGTTTTTTAGACGAAGAAGATGAGTTTAAGCTTCGCGATAAGGTGGGATTTCGGCATGAACGTGCAGCAGCGACGAGAACGACATGCACTATGGAAACATGTTTTGATAGGACGAAATGTTTAAATGACTTCAAAGTTTACGTCTATCCCACTCAACCTGGCGAGAAGATTTCTCCTCTTTACGGGAATATTTTGAAAGTGTTGAAGGAGAGTATTTTCTACACAGATGATCCGAAAAAGGCTTGTTTATTTATACCTTCTGTAGATACACTCGATCGCGATAATCTTAGCGAGGATTACGTTCATGAGTTACCTCGCAAAATTGTATCGTTGCCATACTGGAATGGAGGTACAAATCATATTATATTTAGCCTTTTCTCCGGAACATGGCCTGATTACTCTGAAGACTTACGCTTAGATACTGGGAAAGCAATAGTAGCTAAGGCATCGCTCTCAACAGATTTTTATAGACCAGGGTTTGATGTCAGTTTTCCACTGTTCTTGAAAAGTCATCCGCAGAAAGGGAACGCAATTGATTCTCCTTCAAACTGTCCGGTATTTCCGCTTGATAGGAAGTACAAACTTGCATTCAAAGGGAAACGTTATCTTAGCGGTATAGGGAGCGAATCAAGAAACTCATTTTATCACATTCACAATGGAAAAGACATTGTGCTGTTAACAACGTGCAAACATGGTAAGAATTGGAAAAAAATCATGGATGAACGATGTGAAAAAGACAACGAGGAATACGACAAGTAAGTAATAAACATTTGCCGTATTTTAAATTCAGTTCTCAGCTCACTGCACATTGATTATTTTGAAATGGAAAACGTAGTTGAAAGTTAGATGAAAGCTTCATTTATCCAAGTCAAGTTTGGCTTTCACAGCGGGCTATGTTCGACTTAGTTCTTATAGCGAATTTAATCTGGAGGAATGTGCCTCCTTAGCGGTTTTAAGCTTGTACTTCGAGGTTCATGCTGTGAAAGCTCACATTTTTGTCTAATGCTCGTCTGATGTCGGCCTTAGTGATGGCTCCCGAGACTTTTTACGACGTTCAAACGATGTGAGAGTCATTCTGAATAATGCTATAATTCCCAACACGTGTGTCTTTCATTGTGAATATTTCTAAAGAACTAAATTTTGTTTTTGTTGATTTTGAACGAATGATTTCATTAAGCCAGGAATTAGCTGCTTAAAATCTGGCGTTAATTCCACATTTTGCTACTCAAAGTTTTCTCATTTGTTATTGTCGTCAGATGGAACTAAAGCTATTTAACGTCTTGCATGTTATAACCATACGTTCTAATTGTTCTCCTAACTCGTAATTAACAAAGTTAAATTTCTTTTCTCATTGAAACGCAAGCATCAACTTGTCAAGGTGAATACCTAGACATTACCCTTCATTTCGTGAACAAAATGTTCTAATTTTTCACGCAAATTTGCATAGCATTTATATATGTTTTCGTCGCGTACATTTTTATTCCGCAAAATAACTATATCTGATATTGAAAACCGCATATTGATATTGATTTATGACCCGATTGGTAAGAATTTGGTGTTAATTCCCAAGTGTGTTGAAAAAATCATTATTTCGTGGTTTTTGGTTTTAGTGCTAAAATATGCCTCTCCATTCTTATTTGACAAACTAAAATAATACAGGTAGTAATCACACCTTTTTTGATGACTATTTATTCATTTCATAATTAATTATTTTCCCTTTAGATTTTTGTCTTTTAATTTAGTTCTGAAAATTTTCACCCAGTATGAAAGGTATTCTAAAGTTAATTTGATGTACAGCATTATTTACCTGATAAAGTTATTCAGCTTAATACATTTGTTGGTAGGGGGTGATAAATGACTTACATAAGGTCATTTCGTGCAGAACTAGGAAATATCTGCTTTCACTTTTGAGTTAGTTTTGGTTTTTATTTTTATTTTTAATTAACAAAAGGTGTATCTCTTTGTCTCAAAGACATGGTCCCCTTGAAGTTTGATAAATTGCATCTACTCGCTCACCCACACATGCGCATGATAAAAGCTCTTAAAACTGAAATTAGCAATATTCAAGAACGATAACTTCTCATTAAGAAAGAGCCTTCTTCTTCTGGGCCTAGTTGTATGAAAGGCGGATAACACTAGCCAACAAATAAATTGCTATCCAGGGGATAATTGATAGCAAAATTTACTGCCCCATCCATTGGATAAAGATTTATCAAGTGGATAGCATTATCCAACATTTGAACAACTGGGGCCAGTTTGTTTCAACTGGATGATTTAGATTGTTCATTGGTCATTGACAGAAGGTTCAGGAAAGTTTTTTGTAAAATCTGCCCTTATATAAGCAACAACTTTGCCTGAGATGTTTTAAGATTAACTAATGATGCAAGAAACCATGAAATAGTTAGCATTCCCAAACTTGCTAAGGGTAGTTCTGCTCTGCAAGCTTTGGGCGACTTTCTTTCTTTAAGAGAGTTTTTTGTTTGGTTGAAAGGCAGATATGACTGTCTGATAGCTCATTAATCAAATTTTCTGTTTTTGTATGCATTAAACTCTAAAAAAGGTTTTGCTGTCACCAATTTAGATAAAAATTTGTTTATGTTAATATAAAATTCATGAATACACAGTAAGGGATGTGTAAAAACTCTTTTAAAAGACTTTAATGAGACCCAAAAGTGTCACTGAAAAGATGCGTTCACTTCTATATTTGTGAAAACTCATTCCAAGGTGAAACTTAATCATAGTTCCGTTGCTAACAGCAAAAATGAAAATGTTTGAATGATATTGAAACTTCTCTAAACAAGTACTGAAAGCGTGGGAGTTATTTTGGGCGGAAATTACGTAATTGTTTAAGAAACTTGCTTAGCTTTATTATAACTTAAGTATGGAGTTGGGAGTGTCCAACAGTCTTTTGCGATTTTTCAAGCACACTCAACATGCTAATGCTTTAAGCTTTAGGGAGCTCCACCGCATTACTTCACATATTTTACCTGTGACGTGCACAATAACTTTCAGTGTCAAGGGAACTATGAAATATTGTGCCAATAAGATAGAAAAATATTGTAGAGGAAGGTATAAGCTTAGAGAAATATGGATGTTTATGAATGGCAAAGATTTAAATGGATTGCAAATGCAAAGGAAAATATTCATACATAAGTTTGCAAGATGCATCTATAAAACCTTGTTGATCACCGTAGCTCATCTGACTCCCTTTTAGTCTTATCTTTAATGTGCAAGCAACATTTTTTAATCACAAAATTAATCATGAATAATGCAAAAGATTTTTCTTTCAGACTGACGGGAAGGGGTATTGAAGGAAACAATATTGATAAGTTGATTTTGTTCGTCAGAAAATTATTCATGAATATGTCTTACTAGCCCTCAATACTAAGTTCTTTGTAAACACATTTCCTTTCCTCTAGCAAACAAATAGATTTGTATTTACATTATAGTGGTTTCATTTGCGGCTGTCAGCTAATAGAACTTAATTTAGTTTGTTTTTGTGTTGAATCATTGATTGTTTGAGGTAATTCAGCAGTATTTTTCTGTATTTCAACCTTCGCTAATTTTGCCACATACTTCCCATTCTTGCACCTGTAATAATTGCTATATATCGTGAGAAAACCATGATGTCTCAATATCAAGGGGAAAAAAGTTTTGGTTTTTTTTTTTTTTTTTCAAAAAGGTCTTGGAAAGGTATTGGGAGAAGGAAAATACGAAAGTTTGGCCATTAAACCCGATACTATCTAACCTAGGAAATCTTGTAGAGTTCATTGCTCTCTGCAGATTTTTAATAGCCAGCCTTTAAGACTCTCAGCTGACAAAGGTGATGATAATTATTATTATAATATTTATCCCATATCAAGACTGGAACAGAAATGAGTAAGCAGCAAAAATGCTGGCAGCATGTGCTTATGGAGAACACTGACTGTACCCGAACAAGGTTATTAAAGTTGTAATAGAAAATGATCATTTATTATTTATCATTAATTCCTTGCAGATATGACTATGAAGAACTTTTAAAAAATGCAACATTTTGTTTGGCTCCACGTGGTAGACGTCTTGGCTCCTATCGATTTTTGGAATCTCTTCAAGCAGGCTGTATTCCAGTTTTATTGAGTAATGGATGGGAACTGCCATTTTCTGAGGTTATTGATTGGAGCAAGGCATTGATTCAAGGGGATGAACGTCTTTTAACAGAGATCCCATCAGTTGTTAGGTCCTATGGTAAGGAACAGATCCTTGCTATGAAGCAACAAACACTGTTCCTTTGGGAGGCTTATTTCTCATCTATAGAGAAGATCTTGTTCACCACTTTAGAGGTGCGTCAAAAAATTTTACTACAAATTTTAAATTGATGAGTCTTTTAATGTACATCCTACACTTAAATGTTTTGTGAAGTCTAGCTTGCTTACAAGAGAAAAAAATTTGCACCTGAGCTAAGTGGCCCATTCAACGAGTGGTTATTGCAGTTTATGTCGCATGATGTGACAAGGAACATTGTTATTCCCTCTCTGATGAGATGCTGGTCCATCATAGGTCACACCCCTGCTCCCTCCCTCTTCCCCCCCCCCCTGGAATTTTGTCTGGCCTCAGTGACAGCTGGCCTGTGCCCAATTGCGCTCCTGGGTGGATAGAGGCACAGTGAGCGTAAAGTGTCTTGCCCTTAAAACAATAAAACCACCAAGTCATTGCAATTCCAGTTTAAATGATCTACACAACTGGATTTGAATTCAAATACTCAATACTAATCAACAAAGGATATACCACTATTAAGCGAGAGAATCAAATTTTAGATCACGAGAGTTCAATGTTAAGCTTGAGATGTAGTCTTTGCCTTCTGATGTACAAGCTCTCAGATTACACCCTTACATGTAGGGCTGCTTTGAAAAGTCATGTTTTTTAAACTTGCCGACACATTAAATAAATAAATAAAGGGAGTAAGTTTCTAAAGAAACTGTGGTGCTGCATTGGTGGGGGGTAACAAGGTAATTTGGTTTTATCAACTAAGTTGAAATTGTAAATTGGCCACCGTAAAGAGTTAGAAAGTTGACATTTCAAGTGTTAGCCCTTTGTCAGAGTGCCCTTTGTCTTTTGCTCTGACGAAGGGCTAACACTCGAAATGTTAGCTTTTTAACTCTTTATGGTGGCCAATTCACAATTTCAACTTAGTTGATATAACCAAATTACACATTAAATACTTGGATATTCCTGTAATGGAGCAGATTTGATATTTTCATCCCTGAGATATAAATGCCTTTTTCCTGTCTGTTTGCCACACTTTTCTCAACTTTTTAACTCCTTGATTTGGTGTAAAATAAAGCAATCTTCCTTGGATGATATTTCATCACCTCTACTGTACAAATGTACCGATATTGTGAGGACAAATTTGTAGTTGGTCACTCATGGAAGTAAAAGGATGCAGCAATAGATTTTTCGTTGCTTTCCCAGAGAGAGGGGCTTTAGCTGTATGTTTCTTTGTTTGTTTTATATATTTTTATTGATATGTGATATTTAGACAGGCTGGCCCATTTCAGCTTTAAAGCTGGTTGAAATGGGGGCCTGTTTAAACAATTAAAAGGCCAGACCACAACACTTGGAGCTTTCTTTCCTTCACTTTGTGAGAAGTACATAGGTTCTTTAATTTCCCTTGCTAACCCATACAAAGAAGATGCAGGAGATGGGCCCATGGTTTTTTGTCCTTATCCAAGAGGACTAGAACATCCTATCATTTGTGGATGTCATAGCAAAGGCAGCACACCGTCCTCAGTTATTTGAGTGTCAGTCTGGTCTGGTGCTTGAGCCCTCAACCTCCTGCATTGCAGTCCAGTATTCACCCATTACATGAGCTAACCAAGCATGGGTCATTTATTCAATTAGTTATCTGTTCATCCGATTCAATATAATTTTCATTGATGTATTAATTGCAGGTAATCCGTACTCGGTTATTTCCAAACAAGGCTGCCCTAAAGCCATTGTGGAACACATTTCCAGGGGCCCTTGTAATGAGGCCTCAGTATTCTATGGATCCAAATGACTTTCCATTTTTTTACAACAAACTGGGAATTGTAGAAGAGAAATTCACGGCAGTTATACACAGCACAACATCTGTCCTGAAGGACTCTTCAGCTCTCAGTAGGTTAATCAAGAATGTTGGGCAATCCAGGTTCATTGCCAAGGTAACTAAGACTATATATGCCTTAAGATTAAATATTTAGTTTTGAAGCTGGGGTTACTACCTTGTCACTTAAAAAAAATTCCATTTCATTACTGGAAGATATCTTGTTCCTGTTCAAAAATTGGATTTGTAGCCTCACACATCATTAAATAACTGGCAATGTAAATGTCAAATTCAGGGAAATGACTGGCAAAGCATTTGCATGCATTAAAAGTACATATTAAATGACAATGCAATACTGATCAATATTGACTCATCTCTCCTCAGTGGTGAGAAATAAAATAACTTGTAGCTTGAATAAATTTCCCTTAAGTCGTTGAAATTTGTCAGACAAAATTCTTAAGAAACAGTTGAGTCCTTCCAATCTCCTTATAATATCCATAGATGAAATGCATATTAATAGCACAAGCTACCCATGGACAAGGAACAAAAATTATATATTCTAAAATTTATTACCTGAACTCAGTCATCCACTTTGGACACAATCAGAGGGTGTATTTGTGGAATTTGTGTTGGAAAAGCATCTCAATATGTGCAATTAACCCTTCAAACATTAACATCAGTATGCATATTCTCTATACCATTCTCTAGACATTCCCTAAGATGCTGACAAGGAGAATTTGGTTAACAATCAGGAACTTCTATACTTGATGATCATTGCCATTAGTCTGGTGACCTTGATGTGTGATTTGGGGGGGAGGGGGTGATATTGTAAGGGGAGAGAGAGATGTTTGTCAGTGTTGGGGTTGAAGAGTGAAATGACTGATGCACAATGAATTCTGAGTTCAGCCCTCCAATAATTTAGTCTATTTTTAGCTTTGTGGTAAGTTAATTTTTTCTGTTTGGGAAATCCTCCAGATTGTAGTTTTTTGGACAGCTGATGCTCCCATTGCTCAAAACAGAAGATGGCCACAAGTCAGTGTTCCTTTGGTGATTGTGAGACCAGAATCCAAGGTACTTAGAAAATTACATCAGCTGCACCTTTTGTGTCACTTTTTTTGTTCTTGACACATGTATACGCCATCTGTGATCTATTTCTGGTTTAGAATCTATTACTGAACAGACTCGTGGCTCTTTAAAATCTATTCTATTTGTTAAATCTATAGCTACTGTATGGTAAGGTCCCTTAGATGTGACTGAGTTTTCTTGTTGTCTCAACTTTACAGACAGGAAACAGTCGTTTTTTACCCAGACCAATGATTGAAACATCTGCAGTGTTATCCTTAGATGAGGATATCAAATTAAATTCTGATGAGGTAAATGTTTTATTACGATCATAGGTAATACCCTTCTCCACCCAAGATCTCATTAGTAATTATCTTTACTGTCTGCCATACAGTTCTTAAGATGTTACTTTTGGAGAATTTGGTAGTGTATCAACCAATACTCTCCTATTTTTTCTTTTTTCTTGTCACTTGTCTTCTTGATGGTATAGTGATATTTTGAGGGGAAATTCTCTCTTGGTCACTGATGGAAATTCCATACAAAGGAAATGTAGCAAATGTTACATAAGAAATCTGTTGTTATCTTATCCCTGAAAATCATCATATTGATTTCTTTTAAAATCACTAAATTGTAAAGTGGTCTTGAATTATTGTTGTGTGGCCAGAGCTAATGATAAAAACTTGGAGGAATGTTGGCAGAAGAGCAAGACAAAATAGGAGTGGCTGCTGTGTAAACATTTAACAATTTTATAATATCTTATGATGGAACTTTGCTAAGATATGTATTCAAACATTCATAAACTTTCCAATCATGTGATTATTAATTATGTTGTTCCTCCTCTGTCCCTTTAGATTGATTTTGCCTTTTCAACGTGGAAGATGTTTCCAGATCGAATTGTGGGTTTTCCTGCCAGAAGTCATTACTGGGACAGTGCTAAATCACAATGGAGCTATTCATCAACTATGAGTAATCACTTTTCCATTATTCTGACCAGTGGAGCTTTCTATCACAGGTAATTTCCTCTTAAAGAATCCAAAGAGAGTAGTTGGATTAGGATGGGGGGGCAGAATAACATTCCTCTTTTGAATGCTTTCTAATTTTCACAATCTCATCTAATTTCTAGATACTACAATTACCAGTACACACATCATCTTCCACCGAGGGTTCATCGCATGGTAGAACACCATGGCACATGCGAGGATCTTGCCATGAATTTCTTAGTCGCTGACATCACCCGAAAACCACCCATCAAAATCTTGCCACAGAAAACATTCTATGACTTGAATAGCAGAAGTGCCAGGTATTCCAAGCTGGTGCAGCTTTTTGATCAACGGCAGAGATGTATGGAGTCCTTAGTGGATATTTTTGGTTACATGCCCTTGGTCAAGTCACAAATTAGAATGGATCCTTTACTTTACAAGGATCCAGTTTCAAATTTACGCAAAAAGTACAGGCTGTTGGAGCAATAATCATTATTGTCAAAAGATCATATATAAGTTTATCTCTACAACTAAAGAGGGTTTCTAAAACTTTATTTCTTACTGCAGTTTGGGATTCCAAAGAATAACCTATTTATTTGAAAATTATCTCCAAATGTGCTAAAATTTGATAATGGATGCCACCATTTTGAAAAGAGGTTTGCAAACTCTCAGCACAGGTTAAACCACAACATGTTAATCAAAATCACTCTGATTTCTCGTAAAAAGTGAGAACAGAAACAAAAAGAAAACCTTATCTGGTAAGTTAAGATTGTGGTCTTGTGGGTAGCTCCTTATTGTTGGAACAAATTACCATGAGATTGAACAAAGAAGAGTTACAATTTGTTATTATGGAGATAAGATTGCTAAGCAAGATTCAAAATTACAGAAACCATACTCAAATTTTAAGCCAATTGAGGACAATTTTCCAAAGTTAAGCCACTCTCTGAAATCTTAATACTCAGTCTGTGTTTTCAATTCACATGACTCACGCAATGCATTTTAATTGCAAAGTTAAAAGTGGGTATGCATGCTGTCTGGCCGTATCATCATATGGCCTTTTTTTTAATTTTGAGAGAGCAAATGCCCTACTAACTTAAAAAAAAAAAAAAAATCGGTGTTAATGGCCAATCATGCATGTACCTCAATTGGTGAATTTGGCCAAGTGTTTCTAATCCTTTACCTGCCTTGAGTGACCAAGGCAGAATTTCTCCTTACAATATCAATACAATACCAGGCACACAAGTGATGAGAATTAAGAAAATATAAGTTAGGGGATTTTAGGTTGATCCAATACCTAATTCTCCAAACTAACATTGCAAGAACTGTATGGCAGACAGTAAGGAGATTCACTAATGAGATCTTGGTGGTGAAGGGTAATCATTTTTGTTCTGGGTTCAATCAAGGTATGAGGAACAGATAACATAATGGTAAGATTCCACACCTGAAAAGCAAGATCAAATCTTGAGTTTTCAGGACCATGGTGGAAGGGTGTACTCCATTATATTGGAGTTGGCTTGTAAGCACACTAATTTTAGCAGGCCAGCTTCAAGGTGTTGGTTGCACAGGGACACTGCCCTCTTAAAAACAAATCATCTAGAATTATAACTCTATCATAACTTAGCTTGCAGAAAGAACAATTAAACTAAGTGGTTAAGTTCTTCAAGGGTTAAAATACCATCTCAAGAACAGTGATATGATATCAAGGTGCAAATAGTTAAGGTCACTGACAAGTGAAAAATGAAATTTTGTTTAAACAAATTTTAGTCGTAATTTTTTTAATTTTCAATTTTTTCTAAAAACAGTTGCACCTGTTAATTAATTTAAAATTATTAACACGCGGAAAGACACCCAAGAACTAATTACAAAGTAAAGAAACTAGGAAATTCAAAGGAATCATTCGTGTGTCCTTGTTGTATTAGTTTGATGTTCTTGAGGCAAGGCTGATTAATCTGTTCATTTTGATTACGTTAATGTGTACATTAATTTGTCTTAACCACGTAAAGACATATTCACAATGTATAGACTTCCAATCCTTGTATATATTTCCCCAAATAGTTAGTGTTTTTAGGTTGAAAATTGTTAACAGATTCAAGTTTGTCATTGAGGGATTTCTGCCAAGAATTTATTAAGTTGAGAGTATTTAAATGGTTCAATTTATTTAGGTGTATTTCTGGAAATTTTTCTAAAAAAAAAAGGAAAAATATACCACGTTTGTTTCATTTTAGATACTAGATCATGTTTACCACAGCGGCAAGCCCTTACAATAATTGCTCAGGATATTTGACCAGTTTGAATCTCTAGTTCTCTATGGAAATTATTTTCCAGCCCTCTGGAAACTTTTTGCATTTTGATGATTGTTTCAGAATTACTGAAAATGATGTACTCTAGTCTTTTTGGATTGTTTGTTTTCTTTTTTCTAACAATTTTACTGATTCTCGTCTCCGAAATTTATAACAGTTCCATACATTCACGTTAATATGTCCACAACAAAAAATGTTTATTGTTAAAAGAAAAGTTATACATTTATGAATTCCAAAATAAAGTAATACAATTTCTTTGATGGTTTTACCACACCATGTCATAAATAATGTCATGAAGCAGAGGAAAAAAAAGGTATTTTTGAAAGCCTGTCTTATTTTTCATATATTCTGTCATTTTGATACGTTTTAGGAATAGCCAAGGAAGCTTTGTTGAATCAGTAAACGGTAAACAGAGATCTTCAAAGAAGTGCGCTAGAGGTATCTGTTGATTTGTTTGCCCGTTTATCAAACTTACTTGGCTATCCTCCAATAACGGTCAGTGTTGGTAAGCTTAATATCACAGGAACCTTAGTAAAATTGGTTCAGAAGTTATGTATTATAGTTCAAGATTGAATAAATCTATTTCTGAGAGATTTTGATTCTGCTCCTTAGGGTTGTGGAGGGAATGTGTGGAAAATAAGAATTTTTCACCAATTCGGTCCAATTTGAAGGAATGTCTTAACAATCTCCATGTTTTTATTGTAATTTCTAACATTTCCTTAAGTTTACGTCCACAACAATACAAATTGTATCCACCGGTGAAATATTTACAATAAATATGAAACATCACTAGAGAGCAAATCACAAAAAAACAAAAATGATTTCTGTAGTCCAGGTTTTCTGCAGAATTTTACCCAGGTAATTCCATCGCAAGTCAGTAAAATTGCACCGACAGCAATGCATCTATTAGCCGGCAGAACGAGTGTAATCTTCTTGCGTCTTTTAAGGCTAACTAAGGCAAGCGCGAGGAGAGGGATGCAAAAAAACATTATTTTGATGATAATTGTTTCTCTGAGCTCCTCTCTTTGCGCTTACCTCCTATCGCCTGAAAGCGCAAATGAATCCGCTTTTTCTGCTGGCAATCCATCTAACTAACAAAGTCTATCCAGAAGCAAACTGTCGGGAAACTGAAGAAAACTGGTGACCAAATGAAAACAGTATCTTCAGATGTGGAGTTGAACTATGGTTGAACTGTGATTTGGACGGTGTCTCTTGGAGAAGCGAAATGATGACGAATTCTTCTATACACAATAAGCGTGTTAATGGACAGAAGTCTGTTTGTTTGATCTTGACAGCCATCGTCGGCACAAAAACAGATACTCTACTTGAATCGGGTGCCCTTATTCCTGAAAGAAATGCATAGAAAACGTGTTGCACAAAGAAACTGTAGTTCAATATTGGAAGAAAAAAAAAAAAAAAAAAAAAAGTCTTTTTATAGGATTACACAATTACTGGTTAACCAGTAGTTTCCATTGTGGTCCTTGCAAACAAATGAAACAAATGGTCTAAATTGAACATAACATCATAACGAACATCATTAAGAACCCCAACCGGCCGGAGGCAAACCAGTTGGCTATTTACAAGCGTGCCCAAGGATGTGAACTCGGGGCTACCGTGAAACAGATCCAGTGGTGAGGGTGGGACTCGAACCCGGGAGCGGCGGATTACGAGTCCGACACTCTAACCACTCGGCCACACTGCCTCCAGAGCCGGGAAGGCATTTCAACAAGGATGGAAACAACTTCAAAATAGATTTGGTATTCCAGCCGTTTGATTCAACGAGGCGGATTCGCTTACAATAAAAATCGTAAACGAGAAATCACGTGTGTGAAATAGAAAGTCAGTTTTTCGCGTGCATTAACTTACATTTTTGCCACACCCCTTGAGGGAAGGCTGGTTGTATCAGCGAAAAACACAATTCACAGGTATTAAAAAAAGTAACGATACTCTTACATATCCAACCTGCTTATATCGGTCACGTCACCATTCACGTTGTAAGGCGAGTAAGAGCCCTGTGCAATGTAGGGCACAGACGAGGAAGCCTGGGGCTGCCTGCTGATGCCACCTGACTGTTGTGTGTTGAGGCTAACGGAAGTGCGTCCGTATCTGTCACCTGACAGGCTGTGAGTGGAGTCAGAGGTAGACAAGGTTTGGAGCGAGTGGTTTGAGCCTCCACGCGCGTTGCCCACGCGGCGACGAGCTGTGAATGGAAAGAATAAAACGTAGAAATGTTGCTGTCGTCGGTCGAAATAACGGACGACACAAAGGAAATGAGAGAAAAGTATACATGTACTCAAACGTGAGGCAACTAAAAACATAAAGTCAAAATTATCGCACTTAACTAGTACAATACTCAAAGTAGTTCCATGCTCTGAAAACCGGTATGCCAAATGAGACACTGAGCTAGACTATCAACTCAGCCTTTACTTTTCCGAAGAAAAGTAAAACTTTCACTAAAACCATCAGCTTTTCCCCATACCTTTGTCCTGTTGCTGTTCACCAGTTCTCAGTAACGTTCCGTTGGGAAAGTCTTGTCTTAAACCAGTACTTCCCCAGGTACGATCTGTGGCACTACTCAACTGAACTGTGGTCACCTGGGAATTCAAAATATATTTGAAGGCGTGATAACAGCGACCAATCAGAAGAAAGGAAAATACCCTGAAGAGCCAATGAGAACTCAAACGTAAACAAGCAAACCGCCTGAAGCGCGGGAAAACGCGGGACACCAAGTCGACATTGGTTTTAGTTTTACATCTGATTGGTCGAGGGAAGCGCGAGTTTTCCGGACCAATCAGAGAGGAAGGTGAAGTAAAACCACTGCAGTCCCGGATTATTTTCGACACTCAAATGAAAATTGCTCAAGAACACTTTTCAATTGCGTTTCGCAAAACCAGAGCCGAAGTGATTATAAGGGCTACTCAGCAAAAGTAACAAAACAAACAAACAAGGAACTAGGGAGATGGCAAAGCGAGAATAAATAAAAAGCCCATAGCTCGGGAAAATGGGGGTTTCCAAGTCGCAAATGGTTTAGATTTTGTATTTAATTGGTTAAGGAAGTGGCGAGAAATTTCTTTACCAATCACAGAACGAAGTAAAGCAAAATCAATGGATTCCTGGCTTACACCTTAAACAATCAGATACAATGAAATATATGAAGTTCATATATTTTGAACTGCGGTATTAGATACGTATGATGCACGATCCTCGCAGTAGATAGCGCTATTTAAGCAATAGCGAAAATCAGACCTGAAAAAAATTAGGCCTTTACGGGATTCGAACCACTGACCTCTGCGATACTAGTGCAGCGCTCTACCAATTGAGCTAACAAGCCAACTGGGAGCAGGCCGTTAAGTTGATTCGTAATAAACCCGTGAAAGTGATAAATCAGATACAATGAAATATACCAATTGAGCTTGTTAGCTCAATTGGTAGAGCGCTGCACTAGTATCGCAGAGGTCAGTGGTTCGAATCCCGTACAGGCCTGATTTTTTTCAGGTCTGATTTTCGCTATTGCTTAAATAGCGCTATCTACTGCGAGGATCGTGCATCATACGTACCTTAAACAATGTTTTATTAATATTTACCCGAAGCGGAGCCTGGGAACGTGTTGTCACGATTCCTGGGAGACTGGGTTCCAAAGCTGACGTCATGCTTTGCATTCCACCCTGGCAAAAAAGTTTACGTAAGGATTTTAAAACATGGTTCGCACAACAAAAGAGGGGAATAATTCACATCTTGTAACATGATCAGTACGCAAGAAAATGACCCAGAAACACACGAGGTGGAGAAAAGCTGGAAGTTTTCCACGAACCTGTTGTTCCATGAAATACAGTTCAGCTTTAGTTTTCTCGTCGCTCGACACAGGGATCCCATCGATGCACAAAAGGTTGGGCAAGCGGTAGACTAACAAAGGTCGGTGCAGAAGACGTCGAGTGACCTGGGATCGAATGAGCAAGAAGCGTGAGAGAGACATGGAGGACGCGTGTAAAGCATGATCAAATCGAAAAATCTATTGATGTGAAACACTGACGTTAAACGTCTGCGCATGTGTGAAAGTTGCAATGACTAGGTGGCGTACTTTCGTGCTGTGAGAACCGAGTTGTTTCATACGAGTTTCAAACAACCACACAATTTTTCCTTGTAAAGCTCAAAACAGAATGGTAAATCCTCAGGATACTCGTACTAGGTTAAACTTTGTGTTCGAAAAGTCTCAAGTTTTCCTGTTGCCTACCTTAAGTTTCTTTCTCCAGATTTCTATGAACGTTTCAATTTTCTTTCGCTCATTTTGTGAGACAACGGTTGATTCTTCCTTTGAAATTTTGCGCGGGAAATCGGCGCGCAGGCGGCCACAATTGATCCCCTCGCGTATGCCTGAAAATTGACCGCTGTGTTCTGTCGTGATTGATAAGAGGTTAAAGGTGCATAATGCGATAAGTCGACTTCAATCAACGTTAATGCAAGGCGCTATGAATGCAGAGGGAGCATGAATCAGTGCGAACCCTATGTTGTCATGTAATAGACACAATGAGTCAAGGACTATGTGAAACCCTAACCTACCGCGTTATTTATCACCGAAAGTTCAACCAGGTGCCTTAAACATTCCAACCTTTCCAACTCTGCTACATCCTTAAAATGAAAAGTTTCAGAGAAAATTAAAACAAAAACAGTTTTGAAAAAAAATGGCTTTCTAATTTGAGTAGATTTGGGAAGAATCAGTTGCAATGCTTGAAAAGCAATCGCCGTGAAATTACTGCGTAATACAAATGTTGAGGTAAGTTGAGATAGTGCGACATAACTTACTTGAATACGGTTCATTCCCAGGTACAACCGCTGAAGATTTTCGAGAGGCTCAAGGTTAGAAAGTTCTCTTATCCTGGAAAACGAGATAAAATGAAAAAATTTAAATTTTTTTTAGAGACCTACAGAGAATGTAGGAGACACGATGGCCTCTGCCTATTGCGCTAAACTCAGTGTCGAGAGGTCTGGGTTCGAGACTTGTTTAGGTCAATGTGTTGTGTTCTTGAGCAAAACACTTTGCCTCTCTCTACCCTAGGGTAAAAATGGGTACCGGCAAACAGTCAGGGAGGCCTGATAAAACGTTGGAAGGGGGGGTAACCTTGTGATGAACTGGCATCCCATCCAGGGGAAGGTAGTATTACTTCTTGTCGCTTCTTGCTATGGAAATTGGGATAAGCTTCGGTTGGATTGGCCACCTATTTTAAGTACAAACTTATAGAGGGAGATAGCATTTAGAAATACCTTTACGAAAGCCGCAGTGTTATTACTATCTCCTACACACTGTTATTCGATACTGTTTTTTTTTTTAGACATCATTTAAGACTGTACAAAACAAGCGCCAATCAAACTTTCTCTCTCAATTTTTCCCATAGCCGTTTCATGACATCAACAGTTCGCATGAAATTTTCTCGCCACACCACGCTTTTGCCGCAGTGTTGTTTTTGAGAACTTTAACCCTTTAACTCATAGGAATGACTGGAATCTAATCTCTTCTTACAATATCAACCTTGAATCAAATACAATGATCACGAGAAGAAAGAAAATGATTGTCACACAAATTCTCCTTGTGAGCACCATAGGTAATGCAAAGAGAACAGTATGGAGAATATGCATAATAATGTTGGTTGTAAAGGGTGAACAAAAAGGGGAAATAATCGATATGGAGGTTAACAACGCTAAAAATTATTTGACCTGTTTTCTTCCATATGTAACTCTGTTACATGCCATTGACTCACAAATGACGTGCTTGAAATATTCTGAAAAAGATCATTTATAACTGAAATAATTGAAACGAAAACCAGATAAACAGAAACAGTTCGACAAAAACAAGACTTCAACAAAACACCTTTCCCAGCCAAAAGTTACATTTGAATAAAGGCTGATAGTTTCTAAAGTTACATTTGTTACAAAGGAGATGTCACCTTGATCTTATTTCGATCCAAAACAAGCTCCCGAAGTTCTTGGAGTCCTTCGAGTCCTTCCACCTTGGTTATTTCATTTCCTACAAGAAAAATATTCTTGGCACAGACTTGCGACAACGAACGAAGCTACACATTGTCAATTCCACTAAGGTAGAATCACTGCACCTCGACTTTATCTTAAAGTTTCAAACAAAACTGTGGTACTAAAACATTCAGATACAAACCAAATAACAATTGTTTTCTGTTATGCTATCTGTTATGATGTTAAAGGTATTCCGAATTTTAAACCCTGGTGCGTGAACCTGCAAATGAAAGCAACTGAGTGGATGTTTTTGTGCCCAGACCCTTTCAACGTGTCATCCGCCATTTAGATTATGCAGATTACCACTAAACTTTCAGTCCCAGACTCTAATTCCCCGTTCCCCGTTCCTGATTTTAGTAACATCTGTACTGAGCAAAATTCTCATGTGGAACCGTTAATTATGTCAAAAATTACAATTTACCTTGCAAGAAAAGAGCTCTTAAGTTAGTTAGTCGTGACAAGTGAAGGGCCGCCATGTTGGTAATACCATTGTACCTGTCAACACACAAAGGAGAATAACACAGTTTGTCTAAAGTTTCGTTCCAGTAAAACAGAACTTCACCCCTGAAGTTCATACCACATTTACTTCATTCCAAAAGACGCTAAGAAAGTTTTTCTTACCCCAGGTGAAGAACCTCGAGATTGGGAAGGACTGGGGTGAAGTTCTCTGGGTTAGTAATCTCCAATCCCGAAGAGACATCACTGCCTCGTTTTGGTGCGTTTGCTGGTGACATTGCTTTAGGCTTTGCGACCACACACTCGATGTGATTATGATTTAGACAAAGGACCTGGGGAAGAAAAATTAACACAAATCTCATTGAGCTTGGTTTCCACAATTTTAGCAATAATAATTCCAACTCGATATATTTGTTCTTTTACTCTTCTGTTACAACAAACACCAACTATTCTAAAGTAGGTTTGTACATGCACATTTTATCATCTCAGTCTATGTGTTGGAGACATGGTGGTTTCATTGCCTACAACTATGAAGAGGGATAGATAGAGGGAGGTCTGGGTCAAAGCCCAGGCCTCCCTCTACCCATAAATGCCTGGATGGGATCATTTTTGTCAAATAAATCGCAGTTTGTTAAAAAAAATAGTTGGTGCTACCTCGGGTCATGTCGTACCTTGGGGTGGTACCCAGGGGTGGTATTCCCCAAGGGACTAAACTGGCCCCCCCTTGCTGTTTGCAGTACTTGTTAATAACCTGGCCAGGCAATGGAAGATCAGATCTAAATTAAATATGTCGACGACCTTTCAGTTGTAGAGATCATACCCAGGTGTTCCACTAGTGTTCTTCCGTTCATTGCAAGAGATTTATACTTATAAAATAATAATAATAAAAAAATAATAATAAATTATAAATTATACCCAGGTATTCCACTAGTGTTCTTCCATTCATTGCAAGAGATATTCATACTTATAAAATAATAATAATTAAAAAATAATAATAAATAATAAATTATACCCAGGTGTTCCACTAGTGTTCTTCCGTTCATGGCAAGAGATATTTATACTTATAAAATAATAATAATAAAAAAATAGTAATAAATAATAAATTATACCCAGGTGTTCCACTAGTGTTCTTCTGTTCATTGCAAGAGATATTTATACTTGTAAAATAATAATAATAAAAAAATAATAATAAATTATACCCAGGTGTTCCACTAGTGTTCTTCCGTTCATTGCAAGAGATATTTATACTTATGCTAACGAGTATGGCATGCGCCTTAACCTTGTGAAATGCAGGGAGATCTTTATCGACTTCTTGCACTATCAGCCGCAACATCCCCCTTCTTTACAGCTTTCTGGGTCTGAAATCGAGCGTGTCCACAAGTACAAGTTGTTTGGGGTGTTATGTTACTGATAATTTATGCTGGAATACGCACTGTGAGTACATTGTTCAGAGAGCTCGCAAACGCCTGTTCGCACTGCGTTGTCTGAAGAAGTCAGGTGTTTTGGAAAGGGAGTTAGTTATGGTGTATTCCAACATGATTCGTTCAGTGTTGGAGTATGCCTCCCCAGTTTGGGCAAACCTGCCTGATTATCTTAGCCTCCTAATTGAGAGTGTGCAGATAAAAGCCTTGGAAATAATCTTTCCTGGGCTTCCTTACAGGGACGCACTTGTGCTGTGTGGTCTTTGCACTCTCACTGATCGGCGTGCCGCTGTATTCACTAAGTTTATCCAGAGAGTTCGGGACACTGGTGTCCTTGCTAACTTGCTGCCACATCGCACAACAGTGTCCCATGGATACAATCTTCGCTCAGGCACTCTTGGAGATGATCCCGCTATGGCTTTTATTAACCGTCTCGATAAATTTAGTACATATAGCTATTCTTAGTTAAAATGTTTCATGTTATTGTATAGATATGATTCGTATCCTGACCACTCTTGTAATTTAGCTGTAAGCTACAAAAAGAGTAATTAAACTGATGATTATGATGATTATGATGATTATGATTATTATTATCATTATTATTATTATTATTATTATTATTATTAAACGACTGGCAATTCGAAGATATTCCTTCCAAATGTGCTTGTGGGGACGTGTTCACAGTGGACCATGCAATGGTCTGCAAAAAGGGTGGCTTTATTATACAGCGCCACAACGAACTTAGAGACTTAGAAGCTGAGCTTTTAGGAATTGTCTGCAAAGATGTGGAAATCGAACCCCAACTCCAAGACACGACAGGAGAGCAATAAAACAGTGGTTCCAACATGGCGCAAGATGCAAGGCTAGACATTCATGCTCGTGGTTTCTGGGAACACAATCGATCTGCATATCTCGATATTCGAGTTTGTCACCCAAACGCTGAATCGTACAGAAATCTGAAACCGCAGCAGATTTACCGCATGCATGAGAAAGAGAAGAAACATTCCTACTCAAGACGTGTTCTAGACATCGAACATGGTTCATTTACACCTCTTGTGTTTACTTCGACTGGTGGAATGGGCCAAGAATGTTTGAGATATCACAGTCGCCTTGCAGAACTCATTGCAGACAAGAAAGGAGGACACTAATCAAAGAAAATTTCCTGGATCAGGGTAAAAACTTCGTTTGCATTATTTAAGATCCGCCCTAATCTGCCTAAGAGGATCCAGAACAATTAGAAGGCCCAAATTGGATTTTCATGTAGACCTAGATATTCAAAGTTCAGAGGCTGCCATTTGTTAGTTAGTTTCTTTTTTTTTTTAATAATTTGTTAGTCGACATTTTCATGTATTTTTCGATTTTTAAGGATTTTATCTTTATTTGTTTGTAAATATTTTTGATGATTAGAGTGAATTATCGTTATCATAGTGTGTATCGTCTAGTTTTTCTTACATTTTTATTAGACATTTTAACACATTTTTTTCGATTTTCAAGCATTTTATCGTAATTTTTGTTATAATTTTTTGTGATTATGGTGAATAAAGGATTATTTTAAAAAAAATATTATTATTATTATCATTATTATTATTATTATTATTATTATTATTATTATTATCGTAAGTCCTTACCTTAAGACTGACGAGGTTCACCAAGCCGCCAAATGAAGTGAGCGAGTTGTGTTCAAGATTAACACTGAAAGCGTGAAAGAACAACATTGATTCGTTAGGAAACAAAGAAAATTGTATAATGGTTTTTACAAGTCAACAAGGGGGATGCAGTTTTTGAATAAAATTACTTCCAGATCGTTCGAGCACAGTTTGTAGGGTGAATTTTCGACAACTAATTGCTCTCCTCTTTTACGCTCGTTGTCAGTGTCCTCTTCCTATCTCGGAAGGGAAAAGAGAAGACCCTAGAAAGGAGTCTTCCCACAAATCCAAACGCATAAGAAAGTTATTTTGCGGCACAAAACGAGGCCTGGTACCTACCTTCTTAAGTTAACAAAGGCGTCTTTAGTTCCAAGATCCACAGTTCTTAGTGAGCTGTGAGGTAAGTCAAGTTCTCTGAGCTCGGAGAAGTTTGAGTGTCCCAAACGTTCGGCGATAAAATCAGGAGTTAGCCTGAGATACAAAACACGAGGGAATATGATGAGCCAATCTTTCTCACGGCACTTTTTCTTTGGTTAGGTGACAGTCCTTCGAAACTTAGCCTTTTTTTTCCAATCACAAAACGAGGTTACTGACCTTCCTCCAAACATATCTTTGGCCAGACTTCCCTCTGAAGTTTCCTTGAAAACATTAATAATAACAACGTAAATTTTCGCCGTTTGAAAAAAACAAAACACAAAAATCGAATTCTATCTTAGAAGAGAAAACAAGAAAACTATCTCAAAATCACTAAGGAAAAAGGATTTAATTTCAAAGAAAACACTAGTTTTCTCCACTTTCTTAATCGTCGAAGGCTACGAGGAAACTTAAAACATGGATGCGAAACTGTCACGCGAAAGTTACAATGCCGTCAAAATGTACGGTATAGATTCCCAATTATTCCAAAGAACTTTTTCTCAACCAAATTAATCAACGTTTTTGAGCTCTGTGGACCGCAAAGAGATGATTTATTATTTCTCATATGATGTAGGGATTCGTCATACCACAGCCAGTCCATCCAATGCCTTGAGTGACGCCAGGTGATAAATGACGAACAAACGGTAGTTCTGACCAGCGGTAGACATAGGATTGCCACACAGGTCAAGAATAAGAAGACTGGGGAGAGTCTGCGAAAAAGAAGAGATCTAGTTCAGCAACATATCAAGAAAAATAACCCTTTACACCCTTATGTCAGTGCGAATATTCTCCACACTTTTCTCTCTGCATTTCCTAAGGTGCTGACGATGAGAGTTTGTTTAAAGGGATCCTCCACTGTTTTCGAAAATATCGCTTAAAATGCTCTTTAAGTGTCCAAAAGTAGATTTTTCGGAAAGAAAAATGTTCTCTCCCCTTAGATTTTTTGTTTTGACCTCTCAAAAGAGGCCTTCGTGACCAGTTCGAACGTCCCGCGATCACCATTTTGATCGGCGCGCAAGGCTCTCTGGGGTGATGACGTAAAATGGTTGCTCGATCCCCTTGCCCTCGGTAAAATTAGTAGCAAAATGCCGCATTGCGTTGCTTTTGAGTGTAGTATTCAAGCTAAAAACAGGAAAGGGGTAAAACTCTTCAAAGCAATGCTGTTCGAAGTGCTTCGGACACAGACGGGAGTCTTTGGGCAAGGATGTCCATCCAACAGCATGATTCCAAGCTCGTCGAATCGCTGCATCATTCGAAAAATTGTGGAAACGAATTTTGGGATCGTTTTTCCTGTTTTTAGCTTGAATACTACACTCAAAAGCAACGCAATGCGGCATTTTGCTACCAATTTTGCCGAGGGCAAAGGAGTCGAGCAACCATTTTACGTCATCACCCCAGAGAGCCTTGCGCGCCGATCAAGATGGCGATCGCGGGACGTTCGAACTGGTCATGAAGGCCTCTTTTGAGAGGCCAAAACAAAAAATCTAAGGGGAGAGAACATTTTTCTGTCCGAAAAATCTACTTTTGGACACTTAGAGAGCATTTTAAGCGCTACTTTCGAAAACAGTGGAGAATCCCTTTAACAGTCAACGGTTTAGTTGTTGATCGTTTCCTTTATTCTCATAGGCCCAATATGTGACTCAAGGGTGATATTGTAAGGAGAAATTGGATGCTGGTCACTCATAGGGATCATTCCTTCTTTACCTTTAGATTAAAAACCTCCCGTATGTTCGCCAGTTTGTTGTTTCCTATGTAAAGCTCCTGGAGGCTGTGACAATTCTGGAAAGGTAGATATATTGCAAAAAAAAAAAAACAAATTAGAAAGTCTTAGGCTTCATTTTTTAAGAAAATCAATCTCTTTAAAATCTCGATTTAAAATTAATGACAAGCCGTAATGCATCTTTCAGTGATGATAATACTGTACATACCTGTAAGCCACGAAGGTTAGATATGGCGTTGTTTTCCACTGATAAATATCTCAATTGAGGAAGTTTCTCCAACATTCCGGAGTCGAGAGAAGTGAGTTGATTTCCAGCCAGACTTAGCCATGTTAACTTGGACTGCTTGCTTAACCCTTACAGAAACCCAAAGAAATTGATCTAACATGGGCTGCGATTGGTTTGTTCCGTGTCTTAGAAAAGAGCATTAACACTGATTGACCTACTGAACCTTTACCCAACGCTGTATTTGATGCTGATTGCATCTAATACGGGAGAAGACATGTTTGACAAACACTGAACTTTACCTTCAAATTTGTTGATACAGTTGTTTTCGACAGAAAGCTCCTCCAAATGAACACAAGACTCGAGACCCTGAAGAAAAAAAGTTTATTTACATATTTATGAAAGTTTTGACAAGAACTTTGGCGCACGCTTCGGAGCGCATTTTCATTGACGGACTACAATGATTGGCTTTATCGCTCATCCGATCAGATCTCGATGACGCACTAATCTCTCGTTGCCCAAAGTGCAGTCTTTGCAGGAAATTAACTAAAGTTTTTAAACTGCTCAGTAAAATTTCAAAAAGTCATAAAAAAAACAGACAGAGAACTGGAAGAAAGTCAAATGAATAAAGGCTGATAGTTTCGAAAGAAACTGTTTGGGGCTGCGTCGGTGGGAGTAACGAAATAATTTGGATATATCAACAAAGTTGAAATGGTAAATTAGCCACCGTAATGATTACAAAAGCTGACGTTTCGAGCGTTAGCCCTTCGCTACAAGACGTTAGCCCTTCGCAGCTGACGTTTCGAGCGTTAGCCCTTCGCTTCGACGAAGGGCTAACGCTCGAAACGTCAGCTTTTGTAATCATTACGGTGGCTAATTTACCATTTCAACTTTGTTGATATATCCAAATTAGAAGAAAGTCAAATTTTCAGTTGTTCACGCACCTCAATCTTAGTAAGATCGTTGTTGTTGAAAGATGCCCATCGTAAATTTTCCAGTTGCTCCATGTTCGCTAACTTTCCAAGATGTTGGTTGTCGAGGTTCACCGTTGTAACCTGAAACGCAGGAAAATAATTGTACGTATCAGACCTCAACCTAAACGGCTTAACCTGCTCCTGACCCTCGGCTGAGGAGGGGGGTGGGTCGAAGGAAAGGCAGTACGATTCTTTCTTCTAGTCCTCCCTCGCCAGTGATGTAAGACAAAAAGGAGGGGGTGGGGGGTGGGGAATGAGGTACGACGCCTCTGCCAAGTCCTCCTTCCTTTCTGCAATGGCTTTCATTTTCACATGCATAACTTTCCTGGTCAAAGCAAAAGAAAGCCTTGAACCTACTATTGTAACACTGTTTAAGATGAGTCATGTCATTTTGTCCAAATACCTTGATAAACCATTGACTGTCATCGTCTTGTAACGTAACAGGTCTGTTTTGACTGCTGGCCAGGATAGCTTGGGCAGTCGGCACCAGGCTCAGTGTACGAGGTTTGCTGTGATCTGTCCGAGCATGCGCAAGAATCGCGAAAGAAGAAGGGCGGGAAGCGGCCGCCATCTTTAACGCTGTTGTCATCTCGTCGTCAGTGACTTGAACTCCATCCAAGTACTCCAGGTTTTTCAGTCTTCCAAGAGCTCGCATTCTTAAACTTTCGGGCTAGGAAATGACAATATTTTCCTGACTTCTATTATCTCAAAGCATCCACTTAGAGTCAGAAAGGGCGGTGATTAGCTCCTAAACCCGACGGGGTCATTGTGCTATGGTCTTTGGCAAGACGCGGTGGCTTAATGATTAGTGCGCTGAACTCGAGAGGTCTGGGTTCAAGAGAAGCTTGATGAAATGCTGGGGGGGGGGGGTAACCTAACCATGCACTGGCATTCCATCCAGGGGGGAGTGGCACAACTCCTAATCGCTTCATGCTCAGGAAACCAGGATGAGCTCCAGCTGCAGGAGGGGACGGGGGAGGGGAGGAGGGCGCTTGGCTTGAGTACAGACTTTGGTAAGACACTCAGCCCTCGCAGTAACTCTTTCCACTGAGGAGTCAGAGTAGGTACCAGCAAACTGTCAAAAATTTTCATGAAATGTTGGAGGGATGGGTAGCTTGTGATGACTAGCATCCCATCCAGGGGGGAGCAGTAATAAGCTTTGACAGTTTCAGTCATAAGGTTTCTTAGACGTAACCCCGCCTTCTTTCTGCATATTGCTTAATCACTTATGTATGCGTAAAAACTATTCATGTCGCACCTTTTGCCAGGGATTACTGCGCGTGTCCAGGTAAGTAAGGGAGATCACGTGTTTTCTCATAATGCCCAGTTCCTCTCGGGTGTGCATCAAAAGGTTCCAACTCACATCTAAATGCTTCAGACGATTGCAGCCCTGGGAAGACACACAACACTTTGTCAATCGCTTTACACCGGCAAAGTCTCTATTTAAAGTTTTGCTCATATAACACCACATCACCTGTCTACACACACCTTAAATCCCTCCAAGGTTGTGATTTTGTTAAAACTGACGTCGAGATACTCCAAGAAAATCTGCAAAACAAAAACAAGGAATATTCCTAAGATCAGCAATACATTTGTTGGAAAATACTAAAAAAAGAAGCTATGAAAAATAGCTAGGTTTGCTGTATTATGCAACCTTTTCGACACAACAAAGTAGCAAAACGAACATTTTTTTTTTTTTTTTAATTTTAGGATTTGTACCAAGTACTGGAGCAGAAACAATAGGACATGGGTCCCCTATGAGGTTTAAGCTCCAACAAACCCACTAATCCCACCCCAGGGGAGGACATCCATCACACAGTAATCTCGTGCGTGGGAAATTAACGTCTCCTACCCCTAACCCTGCAGGAGACGGGACATCCATTTATTCGTCCTTATCCGAGAAGACTAGAATATCTAACCATTTCTTGATGTTATAGAAAGGTAGCATATTCTTCTCAATCATTTTAAGACCTTGAGTGTTGCTCCGGCCGGGGCTCGAACCCTCGACCTCCCGCACAACAGTCCAGCGCTCTATCCATTGAGCTTACAGGGAGAATATGTCGAAAAATCAAGAGCTTCTTTTAGTTCGCGATCATTTCCTTTATTCTCATTACATTAATGCGGGTGACAATGTTGGGAGAAATTGGATCCTTAACACTCTTAGGGATTAGAGGGTCAAATTGCATTGTCATGGGGCATTCAAACCTAAAATTTCTCCAGTGAGAACAGTATGGAGAATATGGACACTGATGTCAGGTGCTAAGGGTTAAAGAACTTTGTAAGCCTAAAACAAAACTGAAAAATAACATTCTGATTGGTTAAAACTTAGTCTTACCATGTGACCAATATCATCCAATCGTGTTAGTTCATTAAAGCTGACTGTCAGTCTCTTGAGCGCCGTCATACAGCTCACGAGCTGTAGGCGGCTCAGACCGTTACCATGGAGATTTAAGCACTGACAGAGAAAGAATGGATGGAAAGTAGGACGACTCAGTTCTAAACTACTTGAGAAAAGTCAAATGGGAAGTCTAAAAACTAGCGTTAAGTTACTTACAACAATATGTTCCAGACACTCCACATTACACCTTTTAAACAACAGTTCTTCTGTTAGAGCAATTAACCTGAAAACAGAGACGAAAGTAGACAAAAATATCTTATCTCCTTACCCTCCCTTCCCTTCCTACCCACCCTACCAAAAGATGCTTTATTACCTTGGTCTTGGTGGAATAACAGGTTCCATGTTTAAAACATCCTCACCAGGAATGTTTTCTTTCTCTTCTCCAGGCTCCCCGTTCTGTTTACGACTTGTTGTGGCCAAATCCCCGTAATAATAAATAAACGTAGACTTGGGTTTCACCTGAGGAACAAGTTTGGTCAATCAATAGAGGTAAAGAATGAGTATGACTAGCACGAGAATGACTGGTAAGCCCTCATAGATAGCACTTCAGCCAACGGATGTATGAGTCCTTGAGTAACGCGAGCCAGCGGGAGGTCCGCAAAGGTCTGGAACTGATCATTAGCACCAGACACACACCAAGGAAACCCCTCCCCAACTCGTCACAAATCCTCCCGCGGGCGGAAAAACGAGCGTTCCGCAGCGATAATAACAAGACTAACAGTTATTAGCTATCTTTTTCGTAACTAAAACCATCGTTCCAAGGTCTCAACTGTAGTATTAATGGGCCTTTATCGAGTTCCAAGATGCCTCATTTTTTAAAACTGAGGCTAAGTACAAAACTCGTACTTTGGTCAAAGGGCAGAAGGATTAGGTTCCAATGATTCCAAAAGCAATGGTTTCAATAGCTAATAATAAATAATAAATAAATAATAATATTGAAAATTAAAGAGCTCGCTAAATTAAATGCACGAGGCAAAACCACCCAAAATAGTAAATGTGTAGTACGATGAAACTCCTGTTAGAAGACAAAAAAACCCTGAAATTTGGTTCCCGATTTTGAATGGCAAAAGTTTCAGGAAAATTAATTTCGGAATTATTTTCGTCACTTGACTGAAAACTGCCAAATGAAGACTTATGGAACTCGCCGCACCAACATTAACGAAAAATTAACGAAATATCTTTCCGTGCCTTGGTAATGTATTCAAAATCCACCACGTACTCAGGTAATACCATCTCGTGATCAAACACGAACCACGCACACTGCCGCGCGATGCACTCGCAAATCGTGCCCATAACTGGTTTCTTTATTGTCGATTCAGGTCTGCCCGGACAGTTCTCGTGTTTTCGCGCTCGAAATACCGAGTCTGCTCCGCGATATGTTGTTCTGGTGATTCTAATCAAACAGAAACATAAATACATTTAGTTAGTAAAGGAACATTATTGCCTCTTAGAGGCCTTCGACTTTGTCGAGATCCTCGCAGTATAAATGGGACAAACTCTGCTATATCGCTGCTTCCGTGAGTTGGCAAGGTTCAAGTGAGTTAATTGCGCGTTCCGACTTGTTGGCCCTGCAGAAAAATCGGGCCCTCGAGTATCGGAATATCCCGCCTAGGGTCCGCAAAAATCCCACATGCGGGATCCTTTTGACGGCACTTTTATTAACAGAACAGAAAGTCAGAACTGAGAAGACATAGGAAAAATTTCTTCAGTTTTCTGACAATAAATCACACTTTTTAGGTCCCATCAGACTGCCAGGTACGTTCATCGGGGTTGTTCAGGCCACACTTCGTCTACGTACGGCCATTTTATTCGGGGCGAGCTTGGTTTTAAGCTCAGTTGATAATTAGGAGCTTCAGGGTTCAATTCTGCCCTGGTTATTAAGCAACTACATGGCTTTCAAACATACAGACAAAAGTTGCTCTCAATGTTAATTTCTGACATACTTGTTTTCATTTTTTGCTGGCACGACTTTTCCGACAAACACTTTGGCTACAATCAGCTGACCTAAACACAAAAAAAGAAGTAAAACAGATAACAAAAAAATTAACTCAGCACACGTTACACAAACTTTAAAACTTTTCCGCACTACGGGCTAGGGATTAGAAAAATAAATAAAAAACAAATAAATAGAAATATAAAATGCGGTGAAACAACTTGAGCAGCTCAACAACACCAAGATGCTTGTTAACCCTTTCCACCCTAACATCAGAATGCAAATTCTCCATACTGTTCTCTATGCATTTCCTAAGGAGCTGACAAGGAGAATTTGCTTAACAATCAAGAGCTTTTTTAGTTGGTGATCACATTTCCTTTATTCTTGTGACTTTAATATTTGATTTGAAGGCGATATCGTTAGGTGAAATGAGTAGCCAGTCAACTTTAGGAGTCAAAAAGTAAATAAAAGAAGAATTTTCACTTCCAGTTTGCGTGTCACGGGTTTTTCCGGCGCGTTATTCGTATTAAGAAATTCATCTTTATTCCGATCCGAAAGAAGGTCACAACAGCGACTAAAGAACGAACAACGAAACTGCGAGGTTAATAGTTAGATGATGCAATAGGAGAGCACGTGTAATTCCCTAGAGACTGTCACATGATCTTATCCAACGAATCACATTACATGATTATTATTTCTCCAACAACTTGTACTCAACTTTGCGTAGTTGGATAATAATGGTAAGTGATGTTTCTTCAACTGTATTTACGTTAATATTACCTCTACGTGGATACTTTTATGCGCTGTCTCTATAATCTTACCATGTCTAAACGGACACTGGTCAGTACTTCCTCTATCTCTGGCCCGTTTCCGGAGAAAATCCACCCTTGATCTATCACAGACACTAACACTGTTAGCCAGTGGCACTCCGCCATCTTCATTTACGCTCTGTAAAAGTAAACAGCGAATTTATCGCACAAAACTGGCACCATGGCCAACCACACGGGCAACCAGTTTTGCTGACAAGAAATTCAAAGGACTGATTGCAGAGACAACCAAACTTCAAGAAAATACTTCCAAACCCAGTCAAGAAACAAATCCTCTAAGAGCGTATTTAAATTAAGTATCTTGAGTCCAAAACCAAAATTATCACTCCAGTCAACCAGAGAGAGGGAAATGTTACAACGAGCCAGTGAGAATTAAAAAGTAAAAATGCGCGGGAAAACGTGGGTGACCGCGGGTGAGAAAGCTTGCTCGCGCAAGCTTTCTCGAACAATCACAGAGCAAAGTAAAACCCCGGATTACTTTCGATACTGTTGAAAATGTCTCTGAATCTTAAGTTGGAACAACTACACTAGAAATCTTCAATGAGTTTCGGAAGACATCCGATCTCACATTGGTTTTGCTTTCTTTAACTCGATGATTGACACTAAAAAATCGCGCCAACCACTAAAATGACGAAAACCGCCAAAACTTCACCAATTCCGACTTGGTAACTCGTATTTTCTCGCTCTTACGGCCGTTTCTTATTGGCTCTTTACGACACCAGTCTTTCTTCTGATTGGCCAATTTTCATAACTTAAGATTTGGTTTTAAGATAGAGTCAAAAAGAGCTGTTATAAAAGTACAGTCTTCTGAACGTACCTCATAAACCTGCGCTGGACGAAATCCTTCTTCCAATACTCTTATCGGTTCACCATTTCCATCCAGCAGAGCAGGGTTCCACATAAAGAACAGATATTCTAGAAGCCTTTTGTATGATCTTCCCCTAGCCAAAGATGTCAGCAATTCATTAAGGCGGTTTCTTTTAGATCTTTCATTATTAAACAACCAATGTAATACAACTTTGCCGGCTCGGAGGTCCGTATAATGAAAAATTATGACACAGGTCATAGTAATTGCGCCCGCGGCAGCAGCTCTCAGGTCTGGGGTCACAGTTTTCTAATCGACCTTCTACCTTTTCGAATCGACCTTCTACAGTGAGTCGGAGTTGGGGGGGGGGGCGGGGGGAGATCACATGCTTTTCAGTCGTCTTTAACATAGTTTAAAAGGGGGGAAATAGACAATTGACGATAAATCCTATCATAACACAAACAAAATCTTCGGACTCTCCTCCAGGCGACATAAAATGAGGGGTCCTTTTTCAATGATTTGTTCGTGTTTCTCAATGTTTTCATTGTTCTCACTCTCGTCTGTATCATCAGAGAAGAAAACATGAATTCTTAGTACGCCACTAGAGGCAATGCAATTCCAAGAAGTAGCGAGTGTAACCATAAGAAGCTAACTTTAAGTACAACAAAACTGTTTCCATTTTTTTAACCACATGTTCAAAAACTCACGAAGGCGTTACCGTGACAACGGGAAGAGATACACATATCCAGACCGCACTTAAACCACTCAAATTGTAGCATTTGATATCATACACTCTTGGGAGAAACAGAAAACTTATCTTCTTAAGTGTTCACATACTGAGTTAGTTCCGAAATGTCATCCCGGTGCAATATCTGATCAAGTTTATCATCAAATCTCGTTCTCAAGATTCTGTTATGGATTCTTGTGATCCTGTGCACCTTAATTCCAGAAATTCCTAAACCCTGAAATTAACAAGAACTCAAAATAAGCTATCTTTAATCAGAAAATAGAGCTGTTTTCAACTGACATCGAAAATAATCACGGATTCCTTTGGTTTTGATGCGCCCCCATCCCCTCCCCCCCGAAATTTTAGAGAGTTCATTCCATTACAGCCAATGAGAGAGAGGGAAATGTTACAACGAGCCAATGACAACTAATACACCCGTTTGTCGGTGTAATGCTGACAACTGCTTAAAGTTGAACAATGGCTTGGTTGCCATAGTAACCTCCCTGCTGCTAGCGAGACTGCTCATCCTAACGAGGCTTCGCTGACGAAGGGTTAACGCTCAAAACGTCAACTTTGAAACTTTTTCCGGTGGCCAATTTATATTATCAACTCAGTTGATAAAACTAAAATCGCCTTGTTGTACTCCTCCACCGACGCAGCACGACATGTTTCTTTAGAGTTTACCTCCTTTATTTATTGCTTTACTCGCCTCCTCTGTCTCTACCTTAACGGCACTTACCCTCTAATACTAGAGACAAAATTAAACAATAAAAAAAAAAAGGTTGCAATTCTCACCGAGTAGTCTCCAACACAGAACCTTGAAAAAACCAGATCATGGCAGGATTTGTACCTACCAAAAATAAAACAGTTTTGATCATGCATCATTCATGCTAAAGAAATCACCAGGGTCCCAGTTGTTCGAAGGGCGAATGACGCCATTCATCTGATAAATCGCTATTCAGCGGATAAGTGTTCACAAAGCGGACTGCAATGGTCGTTTGTAACTCGTGTAAGCAACTTGGTTCTAGCAGCCTGACAGCACGCTAAATAGTCATGCCACAGCAGCAAAAAGAGTGTGCATGCTCCACTAACCTAACTCCAACCACCATGTTACGGATGCTGTACTTCAATAGCTAAATTCACAGCTGTTACCACACTATTTTTTTGGTTGTGTAGGATATGTGACGGAGGACGTTCGGCGGAAACTCTCCTGAAAACGGCAGCCTTATCTGTTTTGGTTTGGGCTTATTCCCGTGTAATGAAAACAAAAAATGGGAATTTTAAACCTACCGCCATTTCATCTCGGTATTGTTACTATGGAAATACTGTTGTGCATAAAACTTCTCCTGTGTTCACGCGCACTTTTTTTTTTGCTTTTTTTAGTCAATACAATGTTTGCACATGTGCCGATGCTTGAGCGCTGTGTTAGCGATTCCTAGGTTCCTCGTTCATTGCTATTCATGATTTAGACGGTAAAATAGTTTGGTACCAAGGATCTGTTTGTTTGCCGTCTTCAAAGCGGACATTTCCTCCAGTCTCCAACTCCAACAAAAGCCGCTGAACTGTCATCTCGGACACATTATTGACTTGTTCACAACTCTCCTGATGGCACTGATTAATTCTGAAAGAAAAAAAAAAGAAGAGCTCTGTAAATTCTTCTCACTAATTTATAAGGAATCGCACGGAGCTAGTTGGGAGAAATACTATTCAGATCTAAGATCAGTTCTTACTCTTCGCACTGTTTCTGTAATTTGGCAATTCTTTTGAGAAGTGCTTCCTTCTTCTTTTGCAGCTTCTGTGAGATCATCATTGTATCAGCTGCCATGCTTCCTTTTTCTTCCATGTTTTCTTTCTTTCCTTCATCCCCAACAACAGGACTTATAGGGTTTTTGTTCTCTTTGAAAGATGAAGACAATCCTTCTCTTTGTTCCTCAACCTCTCTCTCTATCTGCGATGAAAGAATGAGTAAAATAACGACCCTCGTCACTTTTTGTTTCCTTTGAATGCGCGCTTCTCGATTGAGTATCGAAAAACGAAAACCAATCGAAAGTAATCACAACGGCCAATCAGAAAAATGGAACTTACAATACAAACAACTGAACTGCCAAAAGCGCGCGAAAACCCGGGTGGCCAAGTCATGATTGGTACTAGTTTTGCATCTGATTGGTTGTGAGTGGCACGAGTTTAAAGCGCGGGAAAACGCGGGCGATTACGTCATGATTGGTTTTAGTTTTGCATCTGATTGGTTCAGAGAGTGGAGCGAGTTTTTTTCTGGACCAATCACAGAGCGAAGTAAAGCAAAAACAAGGCAATCCCGGATTACTTTCGACACTAAATTGATCACTTCTTTTATAAATTGCTTATATATCATTGAAAACATACATCTTTGACGGCTGAAAATAGTTTAAATATTCTGTTCCTGGGGTTAGCCTGAAGTGCTGCCCTCTCAGTCTCCAGTCTGAAAAGCAAGTCAGCCTTATTCCTCTGCAGTGTCTTCACGCGCATGTTGTAATACATCTTCTTCTTAATCACTGTGGTCTGAAAGAGGATACAATATAAGAGACGAAAGCTGCCAGATGGGCCATACCAAACATACTTGTAATTAATATTGCCATATAGCTGATATTTTTCTCCAACAGCGCATGTTCTCATTACTTACTTTGGGGTCACATGACACCTAACAAAAAGTTCTTTCTGTTCAAAAGCTTTTGAGCAGTCCTTCATTAAAAGCGCTTCGACACGAGGGATTTTTCTCCCGCGGGAAAATATGAAGCCTTGAGCCACGCGAGCCCGTGAGAGGTCTGCGAGGGGTCTAGAACTGATTCTTAGTGCCAGACCCCTGGAAAAACCTCCCCTCAACTCGTCTCAAAACTTACCCCAGGGGGAGGAACATTAAAGAAGGCCAGAAGGCTCTGAGTTGACAACATAGCAAAATCCATAACCTCGACCCTCCCACAGTTTGCACGTAAATCAAAGGCATGCAGATAACGAAAGAAAGTAAAAGCCCAGGTGATTTGGTTATGGATGAAGGTGTATAACCAAAGCTTTAGTGATCCTCTTTACTTTTGCTCTTGTAACGCTATTTCCATGTAAAATTTATATCAGATGAACTTAAAAAACGTAACAGATGGGAAGACCATAGAAGTGATTGGGTAAGTCTGGTGGATAACGTCAAACAGCACTCTTGGAGGGGGGGCTTTGGGATTTTCGGTTTTGAGGTTTTGACTGTTTTTTGGATCGGTTTTGAGGTTTTTGGGCCAAAAAGGTTCGGTTTTTCGGTTTTTCGGTTTTGACGTTCAGAGCGGTTTGCGGATTTTACGTGTTCTTGCATTCAGTTTTCGGTTTACACGAACACTCTGATGCGGTTTTCGGTTTTTCCTTTTTAACCCCTTTAAGGTGAAAATGTAGCGGTTTTGTCAGGTTTGCATGCGGTTTTCGGTTTTGCTGCCGTTTTTCGTCGGTTTTTCGGTTTTGGAGGTTTTTTTCTCCGGTTTTGCGGTTTCCCAGAGGCCCCAATGCCTCCCTCCCCCCTCCTCTTGGTTGACATACCTCAGCCAGTTCCTTCAGTGTTTTATCGTCCACATTATAGGAGTCCACTCTTTTAAGGTTTGGAAGGTGATAGAGGAGGTGTGTTGAGTAGTTGCACATTAAAGCCACCGGGTTGGGTCCATACACAGGGTCTTTCAAACTCAGAGACTCTAAACATGGCAGCTGTGACAAGTTTGTAAGATCCTATACCATGCAATACAAAAAAGCATAACTCAATTGCTTCTGCCACAGCTGCAGAGTTTCTTGCATTGCATTTCATCCCTACTGCCTGGCAATCAACACAGATTATTTGACTTGCATCTGGTAATACAAGGTTGTCATTAGAAAATATAATAGATCTATGATCTAAACAGAACAGGCTGTTGAATTGAATTATGTCAGGGTGGCATGCATAGCGTGTTTCAAAGTAACACGCCCCTCTTGTGGGGGTCTGGGGCATATACTCCCCCCAAAAAAGATTGAAATTTGAAACTCTCAAAAAATTATTTTCAGCTTTCTGGGAGACATCGGAGTAACTTTTTTAGCCACACATTGATGCTAGAATCAGTTCAAAATTACTTATTTTCTGTCTTTGATCATAATTCACAAAAGTAGCTAGCACAAAATGGTTTAAAAGCTGGTGGGTTTCTGCCATCTACTGGCTTTTGGCATTAACCCTGTAATATCAAGCATATTGACAAATACCAACTCACACAATAAAACTAATAGGTAAGGGCTCACACTACTTCCCTATACCTGGTCCCAAATACCCCTCCATCCTGGCCTGCTATCCTTGGCCTGTGCCAGGCTCTCTTTTATTGGAAGTGATAGGAAAAGCAGGCTTGTTAAAAAAAAAAACACAGCTGGGGATATGTATTGGAAAAAGTTAGCCATTGTCCTGAAATCCACAATTACACTTTCCCTGTAATTTGGATATATCAACAAGGTTGAAATGGTAAATTGGCCACCGTAACGATTACAAAAGCTGACGTTTCGAGCGTTAGCCCTTCATCGTCCCTGGTCTCCATTGATTGAGGGCCAAGAACAGGCCAAGTTCCCCATCCCCATCAAATAGCCAATAATGCAATTTAATGAAAACAATTCAGGCACACTAACCTTTAAGGATGCAATACAATTTGCTGACAGATTCAAAGTTTTAAGATTTAAGTTTCCATCGAGAGAATTCCCTATGAGCAGAGAAAACAGATTGTTATTCATGAGACATACTGTATATGAGAAGCGTAAATTTTCAACATGAATGAGAAGGAATGGAGGTAAAAATTAAAAAAAAATTTGCTGAGACATTCAATATTTATTAACTGCTCACCAATTTCAGTTATCCTGTTTCCTGCTAAGTTCAGATCAAGAAGATAAAGAAGCTTCTCTAAGCCCTAAATATAAAAGAATACAGTTATGTTACTTCTCTTTTTCTGAAGCATCACAGCAGGCTAGAATCTTAAATCCTTGGACCGCAGGACTGTCGCACTGTGAGAGTGAACTTTGTTCCTTTGTTCTAGTTGTTTAGTGATAAGTTGTAATGACATGATATGAGTTTTAGATTTCAAAACCATGTGCAAGTCAAAGAGAGAGATCTAGTGGCTGTAATGATCCTTGTAGCATGGAAATTAAATTGTGAAGTGATTCGGGTCTGTTGGTCATTTTAATGTGAATATTATCAGGAAAATCTCTCGTGTTAGAGGCAATCGGAAGATTCCTGACATGGCTAATCCTACATTGATTTCATAACTATTCCAGCTTTTTACAATGTAGACCATGACTTGGAGTTTTTTTAATTTTTAACCTATAAAAAAAATAAAAAGCAATACACGTAGATGAAGTGGATATTTATATAGAAGAGATAACAACTGTCAAACAAGTATATGTTGCACTGCAAAGGAAAAAATAATTTTTAATTTCAGTTCTTAACAAGTATGGGATAAGAAAAAAAATCCTGAGCTGGCTACCAACATAACTCAAAAGCTAGATTACACAATTTACACAGTGCCTACTTTCATGTGTCCCTCGGATAACAGAACTCCCTAATAAATTCATACCTCAATTGCAATGATATTATTGTTGTTCAGCCATAACACATTCAGTTGTTCCAGATGAGAAATATTCTCAATCTTTGTAATCTTGTTATCATACAATAACAGCTTTTTCAACTTCTTACAGCCATCAAGTCCTGAGATGGCCTAGCAGAAGAGAAATACATAAAATTTTATATAAATTGATTAAATATTTGTTTGGTTACTAAATGATGATGACCTCACACATATAATGAACCACATTTTAAATAACAGCATGAGCTTAAGCAGTTGCCTCGCAGAAGCCTACAATAAATCCAAATTTATCTTGCTGCCACCATGTGGCTTCGCAGCTCAGTTGATAGTAGCGTCCAAATAGTATCTGAGGGGGTATAGGTTCGATTCCCACTGAAGCCTGAATTTTTTCAGGCTTCTTTTCTCCAATTGCTAAAATTAATGCTCATCTGTGAGAAACATGGCTTTACTTGAAGTTCAATGGACAGGTCAAATGAAATTTATAATTTTCATTACAAATTGGACCACATTTTGCAAGTAAACAAATGCACTATTGTGATTATGGACCTTAAGAAGTCAGGACAGCAATGCCAAAGAAGACATCAGTGAACAAATGAATTAACATTTTTAGTTAGAATTTTGCAAATGGCTGAATGTGGTTATTTTCTCTTACAGTGCCTCACCTCAACTTCACCATAATATATGCGAGCAGCATTTAGCTCCAAATTGAAACTTACATAATTTTCTGTCAGCGTTTCTGCTTTAGATCTTGCAAATTTTGGCCAATTCATGCTGTCGTTTTGCAGAGGAAGGCCAAGAAGGGCACAAGGTCTTAAAACAAATGTGCTTGGCTATTTTTCTGCTCACTAGATCGTTTGTTTTGCCCTGTCATCATCCCCATTGTCATGGTGGTTTGCTCAAGGTCTTAATTATTATGAGACTGCAAACATGACATGTACTTACAGTTATCTTGCTTTCAGACACGCATAACTCTGTAAGGTTTGGCAAGCAGTCCAGATTCTCCAGTGTCGTAATCTGTTGTCCCATCAGAGTAAGATTTTGAAGATCTGGGAAGTTCTCCATGCCAATAATCTTAGGAAATCCAGAAAAGAACATCTCCAAACTTTTGACATTCTTTCCTGCTCCTTTCTGAAGTTTTTCAAATTTGACTCCATTTACTGTGCACTATAAGAAAAAATGAGTATTGCACTGACCAAGACATACTTTCTCCTAACAATATCAATACAATCTTCTGCAGATAAGTGATGAGAAAATAGGAAATATCCCTCAAAGGATTGCCATTTGATCCAACAGTTAACTCTCAGAACTAAAACTACCTGTAATATGTGGCAGATGGTAAGGAGAATTACATTAAAGATCTTGCGAGTAGAAGGAATAAGAAAAAGCTTATTTTGAATCAAGGTTGATAGAGATTCACTTTATGTTTTGTGCCATGAGAATGACAAATTTCAGACACCCTTCAGCATAGGGGAAAGCTAGGTAATCTGGAAGACTCCAAGCTAAATTCTACAGCACAATCGGATAGAACAAACTGAAATAGTAAAGTAATAATAATAATGATAACAACTATAATATTAAATAGGGGAACCCAACCTGCAGGGCTCGACACTAACGGTAGCCCACTAGCCACAGACTAGTAGAAATTCAGTTTTGGCTTGTGGTTTTCCATTTCCATCAGCCAGTTTGGCTAGTAAACAAACTGAAATTGTCATTATAACATCTAAGATGTCACTAGCTACTGGCTAGTAAGTTGAAAAGTTAGTGTCAAGCGCTGACCTACCTTGGCAGTTTTCAGTGAGACCCTCAATGATTAATTAACCACCTAGTTGATTAATATGTAATGAAACAAAATTTAATATCGATAAAAAGTAACATATTCATGTATTCCTAATATCTAGAGAAAATCAAAATCTTTAGATACAAAAATGAATAAAAGTATCATAGTATAAATTACTTGAAGTTAGTTAAAATTGTTTAAAAATGTTTTCAGTTTCGGATTAAAAACAGATAAAAACTCTGTTCCTTTAAATCAATCAGAGGGCTGTCCAGTATTAATGTTTATAGGCAAAATTATTTAGTAGAAACATTTTACCAAATATAAGGAATTCTTCACATACCATGTACCATAAGTTTGCCCATTGCTGGGCTGTTACAATTTTTGAACACATGGACATACTGGTATCTTGGTTTGTGTGATGAAGTTTTGAAATATTTTGAAATAACAATTAGATCTAAAGGCAGCATGGTGCTGGAAAATAAAGAAACAAATTGGGTTCCACTCTGTAAGCAATTGTAATTATTGTTCAGAGAAACAATACATCCTCAACAAAAGACAAAATATTTGCACCAGAAAAAAAAAGTTTTTCTGATTATTTACATAAATGTAGAACAAAACTACAAAGAAGTTCAAGATAATTCAAAGAAAAAAATTCTTAAGAATTAGCATTATTCATAAACAAATACTTTTTTAAGTGGTTTGCAGGACCAAAATAGAATGTTTTTGTTCTTAAGTATTCTAAAATATGTCCGCTCAATGGATATTTTAGTTGTACACCATACTGAGAATATATCAGAAACAAATTAAAAATGTATCATCTCACTGTAACTAACATTTTTAACAGTATGATCAGTGTAACAGAGTAAATTTCAAACAAAGGACAATTTCCTTTATTCCACTTTAAAACTACAAAATTAATGTTATTATTTAAGAAAGAGAAAAATAAATAAATACAAAAGTGAAAGAAATACCCAGCTGTATGTAGCAAAACTAATTGATAACATGGAACAGAATGGAAAAACCAAGTACAGTAACTATATCCACTTAAATTGATTCGACAAAACTATCATGATTCGATATGTTTTTCCACAGTCCTTCTTCTCAGATTACTGGTAAAATCTACTGCCTGCGTTACCATTAGTATAATTATTGTCTAAAATTGCTCTGAATTCTCAGAAATTCAACACTCAGGTAAAAGGATTCCTTTATAATTGGTTTCAATTTTTTTATTTACCTGTCTTGATTAAAATAAGGGAGAACACTGTTTTTCATATTCACAGAGGAATCAAAACATTGAACAAGGGAGAATGTAAGTCAGGCTGGTTCTAAAGACATGTTCTTAAAAAAAAAAAAAAAAAAGCTGTACAGTGTACAATAATGCATTTTGTTTTGATAAATTACTTAATATGATATAAACAATGTGAAGATATAAATAGAGAAGGATACAAAATATCTTTTTCTTTACTTAATGTCACAATCAAGTTTTTACTTATAAATCCTCTAATAAGCCCCAGTGGGGGCTTATCAATTTAGAACTCAATAAAGAACTCAATTTTATGATCTACCTCTCTCAGTGCACCTTGTTTAGCCATGTTATAATTTAGCATTGCTCTGTAACTTCCGTATAATGTATTCTATCGATGCTAACATGATTAAGTTAATCAATCAATCACCATAATCAATTTTCAATGAAAAACTAAAATTACAGTTACTGTACTTGAATAAATTTATCATACTTACCGACAAGGAGTGTTGTTTTGACTTTTTGTTTTTTGAGGGGGAGGGGGAGGGGTTGGGGGGCTTAATAGAGAGGGGCTTAATAAATTTCTTGCTCTAGAGGGGGGGGGGGAATCAGATGCTAATTATTCCTAGGAGTCACAGAGTTATGGAAAGATATTATTCATTGATCACAATAGGGAAAAGCAAAGTCTCCTAAGAGAAAAAACACCTCAGATGTCCAGATTTTTCTCTGCAATTCTCTATCGCCAAGCCACAGAGACCCTTCAGGTAAATTAAGCCATTATCGAGTTCAAAATTGATGTCACAGGTGTCCTACCTCAATGTTGACAGCCTTGTGTGGCAATATACAAATTACAAATGTCTTTCAGGTCCATGCTTGTCAAATAATGAAGAACATCTTGCCTCCTCTAATGACTGACTCACAATTTACCATCTTTTTAAGTGTGTACTCTAACACCTAATTTCTACTTACAATATCACCCCTGAATCACACATTAAGGTCAGGAGAATAAAAGAAATGATCACCAACTACAGATGTTCATGATTGTTAAACAAATTCTCCTTATCAGCACTTAAGGAAATGTAAAGAGAACAGTATGGAGAATATGCTTACTGATATTAGGGTGTAAAGGTTAAATATTTTTGGGCCCAATTTTATTTGTGCATAGCATTAGTGCAGTGATGCTAAACAAAATAAAATCAGTTACCAGTTCACGAAGTGGAGTTTTGTTTTTGGCCTTTTTCACTCCTTTACTGCTTGCCTGAATTGCTCGTTTCTTTTTTAAAAGAACAAAACAAAATGGTAGACACATCAAAGCAAAACATTACCCACCCACATAAGAAAAAAATTTGCAGAGCACATAACATCACATCATTTGCTAGCCCGTAAGAAAGCCCTCCTCATTAGCCCTGCAGAATGCATGTTTCTCCACCCACAGGAAGATTTAAGAGAAGTCCAGGCAAAGACTTGCCATGACAGACCTCTCCTCTCTTCTACATGGACCTTCTCACCCCCCCCCTGCTTTGTTGAATGATACTGTGAAATAAATCCACCTATCAGTGGTTAATGCCCCAGGATGAAGGGGCAAGCTACCCATGAGAAATTGACAGAGAAGACCTCCTGTAAATGGAGATTTTGACATTTATCCACTGCCTCAGGGAAGAGAATTTGACCTAGCCACCATTTTGGAAGACCCAGTGACTTTTGGAAACCTGAAAATGTCAAATTCCTCTGAATTGACTCCCTCCCCTTCCCATCTTGGCACAAACCATTTACTGGTGTACAATTTCTCACCACTCTAGCAACACATTTAAGAGGCAATGGAAAATGGAGAGCATAAAGGATGAGAGACAAGGGTACAGGGGAACCCTGGGGGGGGGGGGCACTCCCTTATTAGGACTTAATGGGGACGTGCAGCCAGCCAGGGTATGTTTTTTGAGATTTTTGTCTTAAACAAGGTATCGAATTTATCATTTTTTGTCTTAATCAGGGTATCAGTTTATCAATTTTTGTCTTAAACAGGATATCTTTTCTTGGAAGATAAACAGCAAAACTTTTACAAGCTCTAATTTTAATTAATATTGAATTCCGTTGATTTTGGCATTGATACCAGGCACATTAAATTTCTTAAACAGGGTATCAAAAATTGGAATTCTGTCTTAAACAGGGTAGGAAAATCAGCAATATTTGTCTTAAACAGGGTCAGGGTATGAGGGGCCGCGCCGCACCTCCCCACCCGGGAATATATCGAGTACCCCCCGGGAGTGGAACCTTGATTTAACAAACCTCTATATGACAAAATCTTCGGTATAACGAACAATACCTAAGTTTCAGCCCGGCTAAAGTTACAGTAAAATGTATGCCACAGAACCTCGATATAACAAACCCTCGATATAACGAACCCTCGACATAACAAACCAATTTCCCCAGTCCCTTGACACTTAAATCAAGGTTCTACTGTAAGTTGCATACAGAAGATTTTTCATTTTGACAAAACTTCTTGGCCAGCTGAAAAATCTCAATGACAAACTGATCACCTTTAATTATAACAGTTTGTATTAGTATAAGGGCATAAATTATAATTTTTTTTTCTTAAATTTTACTGAAGTTAATCAAGACAAAACTACTTTGCAAACTGGAAAATCTTAATGACAAACTGATCACCTTCTTTAATTATGACAGTTTCCATTACTAACAGTGCATATATCATATTTTTTTGCATTACATTTTAGGTGATCAATGACGAACTGATCACCTTCTTTAATTATGACAGCTTGTATTACTAATGGATTATAACACGTATTTTTGTGTTACATTTCTATGTGATTAATTACCTATGGTCATTTAATAGTGTGCATTTGATCATTGCTTAATTGCACTAAAGAAGCTTGTGAATAATTACATTATGTGCAAAATCTGATTTAATAGATCGATGCAATCGAAATTTAGAGCAGCAGGAAAATAGTGCAAGGGACGGTTAAAAAAGGATTTAAATATCTGGTTATTCTATTGTGATCACTGCAAGTCAACGTTCAATTGTGTGGAACAAGATATTTAAATTTTAATGCAGAGCTGTCCGCAGCTTCGTAAACAACTGTTGTTTGCGATGTTTATTGATCTTTCGATCAAAACATCACAAAGCATCACCCAAGAAAAACCCAAGACATGTATTAAAATAGAACACAACCCCATCGAGAATTAGCCACAAGACCTGGCCACATCTGTGAGAAAAGTTCACAAATTCCCATCACAGCAGTATTCAATGTTCGAACTTTGTCAAAACTTACCAATTCTCTTAATGATTCCTCATCTTCGCCCGATGAGCCCGAATCCGCTTTTTCTTCTCTGGAACCCATCATTTTACTGACGTGTTAACATTCGTTTTCACGAGTAAAAAGATGTTGCAGGAGGTTCTTTCCGCAGCTGAAGAGAATTTGCGCAATGCCAGCGCCATATTTTCTCGAAGACTCAAAATGGGTTAATCTGATTGGCTTACAGTTGCTCTAGAAACTATCCCGTCCCAGGTTTAGCTCGGGATTCCCGACATTTGACAAATTCCTTCTGCTAACCACCATGACATTGTCATTTCTTACTCGTATAGCCCGGCAGCGCGCTCTCAAAATTCCTTCTCTAATAGCTGCAGCCAGGAGGTTTAGTAGCGCTAGCAGTCTTGTCGAGACTGAGCAAGATGGACAAATCTTCCATGTATCGATTGCACGACCCGAAAAGCGAAACGCGGTTGATGCGGAGACCGCAAAAGAGCTCGCCGAGGCGTTCCGACAATTCGAGATCGACGATGAAAGTTCAGTGGCTGTGTTGTATGGGAAGGGAGATACGTTTTGTGCAGGATACGACTTAAAATATCTATCTTCCAGGGGTCCTGATGAGTTCCTAAGATCGTTTTCCCCCCCTGGAGAAGGAGATAGTCCCATGGTACGTTTTTTTTTGTCAATGTTTACGTTTTTCCAGGCACTGAAAATACGAAAATATAAAATAAAAATTATTTGAAATTAGGTGAAAAAAACTTGGCACCATGTTGGTATTTGCAAAATTCCATTACTCTTAGTTCTCTAAATGAAAGACTTTTCCTTTCTAGTTTGTTTTTCAGTGCCTACTTGATATCTTGTTCAGAAGCGCAGAACCAGGGGGGGTGGGGGGGGTGTGACGAAGGCACGGCGGATCAGGAGGCGGGAATCTTGAAATTTTTGTTAGTATTGGAATAATCCGGGTAGTTTCTTGCAAGCTTTCCTTCATCTGGTGAAAAACGCAAGAGAATGGATCCGCTGAAAAAAATTTAGCTATGAAACATTGCAATAAAAAACCCCCTCAAGACCATCTTATGCCAATTATCAATACAAATTACTAAGTATTTGTGAGGAAAAGTATAAGGCATTGTGCAATGCAAGTTGGCAAGAGGCACAGTGCAACTGATAACAGATATCTTTTTATTCTCTGTCCAGGGCCCAACTCGATTGAAACTTACGAAACCAGTCATTGGTGCCATCGAGGGACATGCAGTTGCAGGAGGAATGGAGTTGGCACTTATGTGTGATCTCAGAGTTGTTGCAGAAGATGCAGTCATGGGAATGTTTAACAGGAGATTTGGTAATTAGTTTTATTCGACAATAACATCATTTTACCATATAGGGACACTGAGGCACATGAAGCCTGGTAGAGTTAAAATATCACATCTTGGGTTTATTGTGCCACAAACACAGTTGGCTTTCTTTCACGGCCCTCCAAATAATCAAGTCATTCTTGATTATAATTATTAAAGCAAAATCCTTTTGCTACATAATAAATACTTAATTGACCAAGTATGTTTGGTCAAGATGGTGGACATTAGCCTGTCTCTCTTAATCTGCATTTCCATAGACCATAACTTCATCTTGGTCCATAAAAACACAAAAAAAAGTAGGCCAATATCCAGCCATCTCCACCTTACTCTTGGTCAATAACACATTTATATTGTATAAAGTTGTCAGGGAAACCTGATGAAATTCTGAGGGGTAAATAAATAAATAAATAATAAATAAATAATGATTTAACAATGGACATCCACTGGGTGGCTATTCTTGTCCACTGTTCCAGATCGAATTGGAATTTGGAATGTTGGTTTTTGCGGAGGGAGGAAAACCGGAGGACCCGGGGAAAAACCCTCGGAGCAAGGACGAGAACCAACAACAAACTCAACCCACATGAGACGCCAGGTCCGGGAATCGAACCCGGGCCACAGTAGTGGGAGGCGAGTGCTCTCACCACTGCGCCATCCCTGCTCCCCTAGGGGTAACCTGTGATGAACTGGCATCCCATTGGGGGGAGGGGTAGCAATACTCCTAGCCCTGTCATGCGACATGGAAACCCAGGCTGAATGGACTGATAGGCTCTAGTACAGACCTAACCTTTTTACTTTGATGAAACAGCTTCATTAATTTGTGATATTATGATTGTACAAAGGTGTCCCTTCTGTGGATGGAGGTACAGTACGGCTACCTTACATCGTTGGTCTTTCACGTGCATTAGACCTGATCATGACAGGACGTGCTGTGCACGCAGAGGAAGCTTTTAGCATTGGTCTTGCCAACAGAGTTGTTCCTAAAGGGAAAACAGTTGAAGAAGCCCTCAAACTTGCAAGAATGTTGGTTCGGTTTCCAAGAGAAGCACTTTATGCAGATCGCAAATCTGTGTTCTATGCCACATTTAATGCAGATTCGTTTTATGATGCCCTCACATATGAATACTCCAAGGGGGTGAAGCTACAAATCATGAAAGATTCCATTGAGGGAGCAAAGCAGTTTTTAATGGGGAAAGGCCGTAAGGGTTCATTTGACGACTACTTGGAATAAAATCAATTGTTCACTTTAATTTATGAACAAAGGCTCAAAGGCACAAGTGTATGTATACTAGGTGTCTTTCATAGGTAATTACCATCTTTTCAATCAAAGTAAGATCGTTTTGATTATTTGTTGTTTTCTTTTCCAATTGTGCGGTTCATTGCACACTTGGCTTTCATGTGCATTAATTGATGCAGTGCCCTGGACATGTGACTTAGTGTGGCCATAAAGAGGTGGAGGTAGTAGAATCAAAACTTGAAACGTTCAAAATGTGCCAACAGGTCAGTCTTGGCTTCGTAGCTTTGTCACATGAAAGTGAATTAAAACTACCATTAGTTCAAATTAAAATCTAGAATGCCATCTAGAATGCCATCTAGAATGCCATCCAGAGGGCTTTATGTCCTTCATGCAAAAAAAAAACTTACCATATCGACTCACCTGCTTCATTAAAGTGGATTGTATGGATGTTATCAGGAGAAGTTCTAAGGTTAATCCCAATCCCACCAAATGCACAACATTTTGTAAGTATGCTTCTTTAATTTCGCATAAAAAACTAATAAAAAAATCAGATTAAAATTATGCACAACAACTGTGAACAATGTTTAATATGACATATTAAGTTAAAACCCTTTAACTCCCATTTGAGTGATCAAGACAGAATTTCTCCTTACAAAATCAATACAATATCAAGCAGAAAATTGATGAGAATAAAAAAAGGATCAATCAGGGGATTGTTAGTTGATCCAATACCAAATTCATAAGAACCAACATCATAAGAATTGTATGTCAGACTGTAAGGAGATTTACAAATGAGATCTCGGGAGTGAAAGGGTTTTAAATGGCAACTACCTATAATAGCAGCCCCACTAAAATGTAAAACTTGATACTATGATGTCACTGTTTAAGAATTCTCCATAGAGTTGAGAAAATATATTTTTAGTTAAGGAGTCAACATATAGCTTCACGGACTTCCAGGACTTCATCCTCAAATGTGTTGCCATTACCATCCAAACTCCTTCAACTATACAATAAAAATACTACATGTAATTTTTTTTTAAATGTCAGTATTAGCATTTGTGACTCAAAGCTACTTTGTCATCCTGGACAGCAGCAAATCTTTTCAGACGCTTGCCAGACTTTTTGCTGCTCAATTTCATTCTTTTCCTTCGGGTTGATGCAGCATCTGAAGCTAACTTGTGACGAGAATCTTTCTTAACACATTGTTTGAAGGGCAAAGTATTGGTGCCAACAGAGAAAAAACGTGCCTCAGTGGTTGCTTCATTTAAGAGTTTGTTTTGATCTGCAGGTTTGCCTATTTTCTCTTTGACAAGACTTCTACCACTATAAGTACTAGAACCACTCACTTTCTTACTTTGTATGTCTTTGTGGGAACATGAACTCATAGACACTTTGGATGGTGATGGAGACTGGTAAATGTGACGTGCTACAGAATTACAGCAATCAAGATCACATTTCTGCCCACATTTGTCATTTCCAACAGGACATGACTTTTTCACAACTTTAGTGATGCAACAAAAATCTTCATCAATCTCATCCTTGTTCTCTGACACTGACAAATTCTCTACTGAAGTGGACTCTCGTCCTTCAGTCTTTCCAGAAATGATGCAAGATTCTGCTTCAACAGAATCTCTGACTGCTTTTGAAGTTGTCAAGGACAAATCCTGTTTTACTTCTTGGAAACCTGCTCTTCTCTGCAACTTACCAGCCGATCTGCCGACATTTATTTCACTGTTGAAATGTTTCTCATCTGTTTTCACTGCCTTCACAAACTCAATACTTGCCTCTGATGAGCAATCAGATTCTACTGATTCATTAAGAATTGGTTCAAAGTCACTTTGAATATTTTCTCTTGTTGTCCCTGTGATTAAACCAGAGAGTGTAAGAAGAAGACTAGTTGTCATAGATGAGGTTGAAGCAAAAATGTCACCAAGATGAAGGCCACTACACTCAGGGGTTTCTTGAGGTTTATTTGTATGGTCTTCTTTCAGTTCAGTTGTTTCATCTTCATCATCTGATCTTTGAAGGGAAACTCTAGCACGTTTCCTCATAGGAGATGCTACTGCTTTAGGCCTCTTCACAACATTATCTACACATAGAGGTGTCTCTCCTCTGCAGTTTAGCTCATTTCTAATCTCAGCCAAAGGAACTTCATCATCTGACACAGAACACACATTGACATCACAGTCTTCTGTTGGTGATTCCCTGTCATCATCATCATCATCATCATCGCTGCTTAAATAGTTCATGGAACGATCCCCTATTTGTCTTTGCCGTGTTCTTGGTTGAGACTTTTTGTCTCCACATACATCACAGTGCCATTCCCCTGGGGATTTCTTCCAGCGTTGACACTTCAGATGGGTGCCAGTTTGGCCACAGATGTCACACAAGCGTATGCGCCATTTTCTGAAATTAGGACAACAATACTATAGCTGTATTGAACCTTCTCAGCTAAAAACAATTCCACAACCACCACAAGTTTAAAACAGTTTTGGCACCTAAATTTTCAGCGAATTTCCTCTAATAGTTGGCAACCTGGTTTTGGTGGGAAAGTCCCAGGCTTTAACAATACAAGTTTGTGAACTTAAGTTAAAAGTGAACGAATCTTAAAAAACAATTGGCTGCCACTTTACAACTACACTGCTTATATATTTCAAATGCATGAAGGCTGATAGTTTCGAAAGAAACTGTTTGGGGCTGCGTCGGTGGGAGTAACGAAATGATTTGGATATATCAACAAAGTTGAAATGGTAAATTGGCCACCGTAACGATTACGAAAACTGACGTTTCGAGCGTTAGCCCTTCGTTGGAGCGAATAGAGGAATTGTGGGTTGTGTATGCTTTCCACCAATAACATAGCTCCATTTTCTGCCTTTAAAAGCACACACGACCTACAATTCCTCTATTTGCTCCGACAAAGGGCTAATGCTCAAAACGTCATCTTTTGTAATCGTTACGGTGGCCAATTTACCATTTCAACTTTGTTGATATATCCAAATTATTATATATTTCAAAGATAAGCAATGTGTCAAGCAACTGTATACCTAACCCCAAAAAAGTCAACTGATAACAACTTAGGGTTTAAGATATCTTAAGGTGGGTATGCATATGTTCAGGTATTGACACCAATCACCTTAGAAAAAGGACTTATCCAATGGGCCTTGTCTTCACTCTTTTCAATTAAAGTTTCTAACCAAAGTAGAGTTTCCAAAGTATAATCAAGGCTCAACACTAACTTTTCAACTTACTAGCCAAGTGGCTAGTTACAACTTAGATGTTACAACAATTTCAGTTTGTTTACTAACCAAACTGGCTTGTGAAAATCAAAAACCACCAGCCAAAACTGAATTTCTACTAGTCTGTAGCTAGTTGGCTACCATTAGTGTCAAGCTCTGTAAAATACACCACCTAAATATAGACATTTAGTGTTTTATACCCTGACGTTTCCTTGTGCTCTCTGCCGTTTTGACAGACACACTTCTTTGCATCACAGCGACTGTATTGAAAAAGAAGGTCAGCAAAAGCGTCTTCTTTTTCCCAACTGGCATCCCTGTAATAGAAAATTACAAAAAGACACTTCATCAGTTTCCAACAACAATTGGAGATAAAGAGGCCTAACCCTTAAGCCCTAAGAGTGACCAGCCTGTAATTTCTCCTTACAATATCACCCCCGAGTCAAACATTATGGTCATGAAAATAAAGAAAATGATCACTCATTAAAAAAGCTCTTGATTGTTCAACAAATTCTCCTTGTCAATATCTTAAAAAAATATATAGAGAACAGTATGGAGAAAATGCATACTGATGTTAAGGTGTTTAGGGTTAATTTTAAAGGGTCTAACACTCAGTCTATAAATTAGGAGTCTATTACATAAAACAAACCATTCTGTACTCTAATATTATTTACATTAATGTTCACTCCTCTGACATTAAATTAATCTATGATAATTTTAACCCTTTCATTACTAAGATCTTAGTAGTAATTCTCCTTACAGCCCATCATTCAATTCTCTTGGAGTTTCTTAGGAGAATTTGGTCTTGGATCAACTAAAAATCTGCTAATTTACATTTTTCTACATTCTCATCAGTTGTTGGCTTGATAATGTATTGATGTTGTAGGCAACATTCTCTCTCAGTGAGTCATTAGAGTTACTCTATTGAGCCCCTTTAATAAGCCTTCAGTTTGACCTTGTTGAGCTGCATCATTGCTTTACTTTGTGACGGCAATTAGCAGTGAAAATTATTATTATTATTTTTATTATTATTAATAAGCCAACCCCCTCTCCCTCTTTAGAGAAAGAAATTAAGCCCCCCCACCCCTCCCCCTCAAAAAACAAAAATTCAAAATAACACTCCATGTCAGTAAGTACAATAAATTTATTCAAGTGCTGTAAATCATATCCTATTGTATCCTGGAAGCGAACATCAGGCTAAATTAATAAGCCCCCCCCTCTATTAAGCACCCCCCAAAGAACCTGAAATAATTAAGCCCCCTGGGTGGCTTCTTAGAGGATTTACGGAAATTAAAAGATTCACTAAACTTACTGTTCAGGTATAAAAATTCCCATTCTCTTCATTTCTTCTTGAAATTCTTCCAAATTGTTGCAAACTGGGCAACGGAAGTAATATGACCCACTCGAGTTTGCATATTTCTATGGGAAAAATTCAAAAGCTATGTAAGCATCATAAATTGAACAAAACTTTCCCCCAGAGAGGTTCTAAGTTGCAGATATGATACAGGGTGGTAAAATGGCTGAATATATTCAAAAGACAATTGTAAAATGATAAGTTTTTTTCCTTAGCAGCAATCTGAACTTCCCTCTCATCCAGCTTTTTAGAGATAGATTTTTTTTTTCTGATCAGTAATTCTGCTGAGATCATTTGAATATCAGAGTACCTTGGTGGCCTGCTCAATTGTTGGGGTGCAAATAAAATGAGAGAAAAGTGAAGTTTTAATACTAAGTTGAGAGAAGAACAAATGGAAAAAAATGATCTTTTTCTTTACCTGAAGACAGTTGTTGTGAAACCACGTCATTCTACAGCAAGGTGTAACAAGAGGGATAACAGCGATTGGTATCTTACTCTTATGTCCTATTTCACACCTACAGATTGGACAAGTTTGGTTTTTTTGTAATGCCACATCCTGGGTTGGGCGGTGAAGCCGACAAAAAGAACTGTGGCAAAATACAAGGAGAGTAAAAATATATGGTTACACAGATTAAAATGGTTTCAATCTAAACCAACATTTACATTAACTGCATTAATCTGATTAAATGCTGCAGTGTTTCTCAAATTTTTGGCCTTCTGGTAGAGAGTTCTTACAAAATAAAATGTCTCATTTGACCACTTTTAATGGGCCTTCATGTTTGACAGTCGACAACCCACAGCTCTTAACATACAGTTACCTTTGGATACAAGGAAGGTAGGTCATGACAACACTGTAATTTTAAGGCCAAATTCCTGTCATCAAAGTTTTTCTAGGTCTCACTTGATAAATAATTGTAATAAGGCTACTAGAAATTAGCCCATGACAAATAAACAAGTGGACATTATAAAAAATGAAAATCAACTCACTTAAAGGTATCAAAGAATTGAAACAGAGCTCCATTTTCTTTCCCACATTTATAATGAAAAGTTTCACGACATCCACCCTTACAACAGCCAATGGAGGCACCCAGCTTCTTGCAGAAACTGCATCTCTGCATAGAAATGAGCCAAAATACACAATGCCATGAAAAAAATGTATGTAGTTATTAGAAAATATAAGGTAATTCATCAGAAGGAGCTTAGCAGGATCTTATGGTCAGTGGTCAATCCCACAAGTAAAGGCTCACATAGAATACTGCAGAGTAAGTGACAGTATTATACTATAAGCAGCATCTATATTTTTTTTCTTATTTTGTTGGTGTGATTTTCAGGAGATTGTATAGCTCTGCAGTTCTGATAACAACTCCAACTCTGTCATAAGTGAGAACAAGGCTTGAGACACCTTTGAAATTTCATTTCTTTTTTTTTTACTAACCAGCCTTTTTGCTCTTGTTATTTCCTTCTTTATGTCCTTAATTAGAAATCCATCAAATTCTTCATCCTCTTTTCCTTTCTGAGCCAGTCCTGAAGAAAGAAACTGCACAGAAAATAATTCATCAAAGCAAAAGACTAGACTTTCTCTTGGTTTACTGGTGAAATAACTCATGCCAAGAAAAGTTTATGAATCATGAGCTGGAGGTGGGCGGATTACAAACTTTACTCGTGTTCCCAATATCTTGAGTGTTAGAGCGACATGATTGCTTTTCAAGGCAAAAAAAAAGCACTGAATTGCACGTTAACAAAATATAAACATGTAAAGGAATCATTCCTTACCATACAATACTGGTGAACTGAAAAACCAGTACTTGCATCTCTGAAAAATTTTCCAAAAATGTCTTCATCTGGTCCTTTGGAACACAGCCTGCACACATCATTGTCTCCTGGTAACGATAAATCACATTTAAATAACACAAACTTTAGCCTTGATAATTATCGTTATCATACTCAACCTCATTCAAAAATTATTAATTACTGTGCAGACGAATGGGATGCAGTTCACTCTTGGGGTTTACCCATTAACCCTATCACTCTCATAAGTGACCAAGACAGAATTTCTCTTTACAATATCAATACAATATCATGCAGACAAGTAATGAGATTTAAGCAAAATATCAATCAGTGGATTACTAATTGATCCAACACCAAATTCTCCACACTTAGATCATCAGAATTGTATGGCAGACAGTGACTAACATGTAATTTCTCCCTATCCTATTCATACAATACCCAGTAAATGGGTCATGAGAATACTCAAATTTATCAGGTAGTTGTTATCTTGATTCAACAACAAATTCTCAAAACTGATTTACAAGGAAATGTGTAGCAGCTAGAGGGGAGAATTAAAAATCAGATCTTGGGAGTCAAAGGGTGAAAGTGTTAAATCACTTTTCCTCATGACCTTAAAACAATAGCAAATGGAAATGAAATGATAATTAACAACAACAGAAAGATTTCTGTATAATCCCGCATTATTCTAAAACAAACCTGTAATCCCCAAGGCAACCTATTGAGTCACCTTTGTTTTCTTTATCCAGGAATAGCAGGGTTCAACACTAACAGTAGCCCACTAGCCACAGACTAGTAGAAATTCAGTTTTGGTTGGTGGTTTTCGATTTCAACTACCAAGTTTGGCTAGTAGACAAACTGAAATTTTCGTAACACCTAAGATGTCACTAGCCACTTGGCTAGGAAGTTGAAAAGTTAGTGTCGAGCCCTGAACGGTAAGCATAATGAATTGTGGAGCTGTGCAGAAATCTTGCCAACATACATACATAAACTTTATTCATACTCGAATTTTAGTTAACGAGGAGGTAACATCTTCGAGCCAACAATACTTGGATAATACGTGTAAGTATGTTGGGCAGATGTAACACCAATTTCTTAAGGGTATCAGAAATACTTAAGTATGCATCTCTGACTCTTTTGTGTCAAGGATGAGGTCTTACTTAATTATCAGAGGAGAAATCCAAATTCAGGCGCCAAAGTTGTCAAAGTTATGATAGAATTTTCGAACCCAGACTACAACAATACACAGCTTTAGCTTCTTTTAAATATACACTCGAATCAAGCGAAGAGATCTTAGGAAACTAGTTTCTTCTGAGAAAAATCTTGATCAAAACTCAAAAGCTATGCAGATCGAAGTTAATTGAGATTTCTAGATTAAACAAATGAGAAGGACTTCATTCATTACTGTACATGTGTACGCGTGCTCGATCAAATACCAAGATCTATTTTCAAGCGATACCGATACACTATACCCCATTTCTTTTGCAGAGAAAACTGACGTAAGTGTCTAACCTTCTTTAAATTCTCTCTCTTTTCCACCCTTGCGTCGTCGCATCACAAAAGCAGAGAAAATGTGCAAACGAATTTAATCTACTGCATGCAATCTTCCGCCCCAGCTTGTAATGCCTTCATATTCACCTTATTCAAAGGTAACGGAATCTCGCCCCATGCCGTCGCTCTGATAGCTAATGATAGGCACGTCTAGCGTGCGAAGTGTATTTCTCAGTTAGACTGCTGAGTCGTGATTTGATAAAAATCATCAAAAATAAAGATTAAAGGATCTATTTTTACAGCCATTTTTAATTTTAAGTATTAGTTCTGAGAAAAATAACAGTTTTCTAGGGTAAGCGAGTAACAAAGAGTGAACTGACCTTTTAAAGGTTGTGTGTAAAAAAAGGAAATGCTGAAAATTGACCGGGATGGTATATCTCGGGTTCCCCTTGAACTCTAAAACGTCAGGGGTATTCTCAGAGTTCACGAGGGCGCAGGGTTATTAATCCTCTATTTAAATCTGTCGCAAATTTCGAGACTTACTGTAGTTGTCTTTCATAACTTTGATCCTAACTTTATTTCACCAGCAGATAAATTGTAATTACCGTGATATCTTGTGGGTGTGATGCAAGGACAGCTGAAGTAACCACTCCCCCTTCCAAAATTGACGAACTGGCCACTTACCATAGTTTAATCATGACCATGATCTTCCTCATTTATTAGCCACTTCATAACTAATATTTATACAGTTTTAACAATATGGTAAGGTAAGGAGACCTCCCATACACCACCAGGCTTATGTGGGAGGCGTTTGTGGATGTGCAGCTTTGCCAATGCATTCATCTTCTTTTTTTTTTTTTTTTTTTTCAAATGTACAGAAGCTAGCTGAATTAGTGATCGCGCAGCTGGGAGAGGTTTCTAAATATCAGGTACTTGGTAGACTATTGTAAATTGTTTAAGATTAGTGCCGCACAGTAAAGTGGTCGATAAAAACTGTCTATTCTTGTGTCATAACTGTGAATTTGACTACTTGCAGGAAACAAACTGAGAAACCTCAATCAATGCTAAGGCGTTAAAATGCAGGACAACTAGAAAACTATGCAAAAAAATAATTGAGAAAGTTGATCTCCGGTATAAAACTCAGAAATATGGCTTTCTATTTTACCTGGAGTGTCAAGCAGTCTTAAATCAAAGCTTTTTACTCTTTCTGCTTTATGAATGTCCTTTAGATAATTGAACTCTCAACCGTATGCTACGCGATGCAGAGTCAGGCTATTAACTATATTGACTGCGGCGTTCAGAGAGCTAAGTAAGATACGAAATTCTTTTTTAATTGTTATTTCAATCTTTCTTTTTTCTTCTCAAAATTGCGATTCTAAACGATCACTTCTGAAACATTTGCAACTTTTTCAGGGGTCTGGAGAAATCATGGCTAGACGATTTAAATACAAAAATTAAACATAAATCTCAATTCTTTCCCCTTCTCCCAACATGGTGACTTCAGTGTCTTTCATTTTTCCTTCATCATTCTGTGTCCCATTGTTTTGTTTTTCCTTCTCTTTTTGTTTGTTCGCCGGACCACTTCCCTTAAGCTTGTACATCTCCTCAAAGTGTGACAGCAAGACAGGGGTAGGGAAACAAAACAGAACAACTATCCCGGATACAGCACATATGGCTCCAATTAATTTACCCGGCGCACCTTTCGGTACCTTGTCCCCATAACCCACTGCGGTCATGGTGATAATCGTCCACCAAAAGGCGTCTGGGATGCTATCAAAGTCATTGTCCTTCGCGTCATTTTCAACGTAGTATATAACGCTCGAAAAGAGAATCACATTGATAATCATAACTGCTAATAGCGATGGCAAGTCTTTTCCACTCATAACTAATGTCTGGGCAAGAACTTTCAAGCCTTTGCTGTAGCGAGAAAGCTTTAGGACTCGTAACACTCTGATGAGGCGAATTATCCTTAAAACCGGAAATGAAGTAATCAGGACACCATCCGCTTCGAAGATAAGAGTGATGTAAAATGGCAAAATGGCTAAAAAGTCGACTAAACCCAAAGCGGAAGTCATAAATTTGACTCGATTTGGAGCAGCAAATAGTCGTAAAACGTATTCAAATGTAAACCATGCTACGTAGACAGTTTCGATCGTTGACCAATAAGTGCCACGCCCTATTACAGTGCAGTGTGTCTCAGTAAGGTTGATGTAGTTATCACCTAGCGAAGTGTTGCTGAGGTCACGTGACAGTATTTGACCGTTGGTATCGTTGTGTAAGGAGCTCGAAGTGACGTTACCACAAACAGTACGCCGATTAAATTTCGGGATAGTCTCAATACAAAATGTTATTGTTGATAATATTATCACAAGTAAACTGAATTTCGCCAGCAAATCCGCCCAGATGGAAGTGTGGGGGTATTCTAAAAGCCTCCACATTTTCCGCTGAATCGGATGTTCGGGCATTTCTTCCTCAACAACTTTCACTTCCTCAGGTTCAATTTCCTGCTTGTATCTCAAGTCAGCTTGATGAAGCTGGAAAAATTTTATCTCTTCTAAAAAACTTTCCCGTGGAACGTGATCTGGACATGATAAAATTCCGCAGGATTGATAGAAAAATAGTATGGAGTCAAAAACAACTTTATCGCGATCAAAACAGTATTCCTTGCTCAGCGAGTTGTAATACTCCCTCCGCTTAATTGGGGAACCGAGCAGTGTTTGAGGGTACTGGGCCAGAGTTTGTTCGTAGGTTTCGAAAACAAGTCCCCTAACGTTGATCCGAATTCTTATTCCTGTATCCGCTGTGGTGACTGACTGTGGGCCATAATGTTCCAACAAACTCTCACCTCTGCCATAGCGCTCTCCATCGTAACCAGAGGCTCGTGTCGATGCGGCTACTGACAGCGCATGCATCACTGCGGGTTATTTCACGACAAGTCTATAGGGACAAATCATAAGAAACTAAAATAAGTTGCTTTTTAGTAACCTTACGGGTAGAACGAAACCCATTTTTAAATTCTATGAGTTCAACATGAAATGGGTTTTTAATGCGCACGAGTGACTACTGCAGCTCTCTATTCCTATTTTTTTATTTTGCAGTTTGTGTTATATTTTCCCTTCCCGTCACTCCTTACGTGCCTTTTAGAAAAGAGACGAGAGGAGACTGGAAACGAATCAGGTATGACAAGAGCCATAATTGTCCCAATTATGGCTCTTGGGTATGACCATTAACATTTTATTCAATTTCAGTAATTTACAGTTTCTGGTACAACGTTCACCTCCCTTATTTTCAGCTTTAAGATTTTCACTCCTTTTGTTATCAGGAGTTAGACGCGAAAAGATCTTGATAAAGACATGCAATAACCAATAAGACCCTTATTTTTTTGTTCATTTCTGTTGGTTTTCGTTTACTTACTAGTAAGAAACAGAATTCTTCTTTGATTTTAAGTGGCGTAACATGAAACGTACTATTTCGTCAATACAATGAATTATTAACTTGATTTCCTGATTGACTTTGATTGACACCAAGTTACGCAATTAAGCCACGTGAATAAGTCTGCTTTCAGTTCAGATGTTTTAGATTCGAAGTGACGGTCATGTTTCGCTGACCTGTCGCGCTGACCCGTATTCTGTTATACCCTGATCTGTTATATCTGTTGCTGACCTGTATACCGTGAAACAATCCTACTAGACATCGCCAAAGAAGTAAGATATCAGTGCTGTAATTCTAGCTAGTAGTTTGACTCGTGTGTTTATGTATCGATAGATCCTGTTCAGTTTCTCAAATGTATTTCATTCTTTTCTCTAGATCGAATAATAATACACTGGAATAAATTATACGATTTGCGTAAGCTAGTTGGATTGCCTGTTTGGTTTATTGGACCACGTACAATAAACCAGTCACCAGTCAGCGGTTACCAACCGCTGACTGGTAACCGCCAGTCAGCGGTTACCAGTCTGACTGGTAACCAGTTGTCAGCGGTTACCAACCGCTGACTGGTAACCGCCGTAACCGCGAGAGAAATTGTACTATATAAAAGTTAAATAAAATTCATTAAGTTGTTTCGTCTTCCTTACTAGTCAGATATTGGAACATAGAGCTTCTCGAAAATTAAAACTAAATTAATTTAGAAACAGTGTGCATGTCAATAAAAGCTAGAATTAGATCGAGTGAAATTGTCATTGCGGTAAAACTAATAAGCATTCTGTATTTAATAACATCTTTGCTCCTCAATGAATTCTTTACATAACAAATTTTACAAAGGACAAGATTTAGATTTTTTTTTTTTACTCGAACAAATGAACGAGAGTGCTTAGCCGAAAGCTGTACCCATGGCATTTAAGAATAGAGTAAACTCACCAAAGCTAGTTTTCATGTCGTTTTTTTTTAATGTGCGTTCAGTTTTATTAACTTGGCATGCGCATAAAGTTGGACAAAATTCTTTTTCTTTAGGGGGATTTAATTGATGAACATACGAGTCCTCCTTCATTATCTTTTTTAAACTTTTTTTTTTTATATTTTCCTTTGATGCCAGTCAAGACACACTAATTATAGCCCTCTCTTACCAAACATATTGCAAACTACGCCCAATGATAAAGTATGTGATGTTTCGCTACTGTGAAAATTCAATTCATTCTTTTATCTGTAAAAATTCGAGCTTGAAACTTCCATACCGATAAAGGAATCATGCTACGTAACCTCATTACGGAATTAAACCCGCAGGAGTAAAGCTGGTGTGATTTGTAAATAGATATTGCACCGATAACAGACTGACGAGAACTCGAAAACAATATAACTGACCTTCGAATAATCGTGTGAGTAAGACGCATAATGCGATTTTAGATAATTACACTGAAGAGTGCGTTTGATAAGTTTCGTAAGCAAGAAAGAAGTCGAAAGCTTTATATAAAACTTATAGGATGAAATTAGTTCTAATCTGATCAAGGCTTTTTACACTTCCTGTTTATACGTTCACTTAAGAATAGAAAGCTTTTTGTTCTCAGACGATCAAAGGACGGTCTGTAGCTGGATTAAACCGCGAGGTTATCGAGCACAAGTAAGCTAGAGGCAATTATAACAGATCTATGTGCTTTCGTTGGAATTAAATAATTTGAGCTTACCTTGGAGTGCGTGAACCACAATTGAAAGAATGCCTATGGTCTTTGTGTTTTTGAATAGTGGTTGGGAAACCTTATTGGCGTCACTTCATCTTTTTGAGCTCGCGTGAGGAGGAGAGTTCCAGTTCTCGATGTAAAAACACGCCCATCAGACGAACCGACTTCAAAATACTTATCTGTAATAAAAATTGAGAGGAGGGAGTCGGTAAGAAAGAAAAACATCGAGAAAATGAGACAAAATAATCGCAGGCGTGTTTAGATTTTCGGAAGTTTAAAAACTATTCAGAAGAGGAACGCATTGGGTGACTTCTCCGAACAGAAACTCAACTCCCTTTGGTAAGCGCAAAGCTGCACTTACATTGACAACCAAGAGATTTCCACGAACCTTTCGTAAGTCTTAAAAACACGTCTTACCAAGTCAAATGTTGTCATCTGAATAAATCAGGTCGTGTATAGTGTTCTATCCTGCTGCGAAAAATTTTAACCGCATCAAGGCTTAACCGCGAATTTTTTTTAGCACGTTCGGTTTTAAAAGACCAGCGCAATGAATCAAGGAAGAAACGTCCTAGCACAGTTTGAAGAATTGGTGCCACCCGTCAAATATTTGCACACAGGTTTGATACTTATCTCGAAGAAAGAAAGACTGGAAAATTCTAGAATCTAGAGACTCCTGTTACAATAGCGGGTCGTTTTCTTTGGAGAGCAAAGTAATAAATGATTAATGGATCAAATTTTTAACGCAGAAACGAAACAAAGGGTGAATGAAGTAAATTGTTTGAGAATTTATTGTAATATAGACTTTATTATCAATACAGTTGGTGTGACACAGGCCGGCGAAAGGCTCAGAAAAAATGAACCGACAACATATATGGAATAGGCGTTGCTCTGGGATCAGTCTCGAATATTTGTGTAAACATGCCCTCATTGGGAATTGTCTTTAATTCAAGATCATTGTTAAATTCTGTCCTAATGAAAAATTTACGAAGCGTTTTATCGATTCGCTCGAGCGAAATAAAGACACAAAAAAGTTGTATTATTCTCGAGTAAGGGGCTAAGTGTTGTCAACGGGTACCAATATGTAACATAACTGGAAAAATAAATGCAATAAAAATTGATCAACGAATGGAACAAATTGTAGGAGATTCTATCAGTGTCATCGATCAATCCATGGTGTCTACACTTTTCTGGATTGTTCGTGGTACGGACAAATGTGATAAAAGATAAGAGTTATTTAGACTAGCAAAAGACAATTGTGTAAATCTTTAAACAGGTGAAACTTTACTTGTACTGTACAAAAAGTTGAAGTTTTGTATGCAAAATTTATTTGGGTCGAAAGGCAATTTAATTTTTCCATGATAGTCGAGCAAACCGATATTTTTGGCAAACAAAATTGAGCTGATTACAATCAACGGAAGTGAAAATGATTTGGAAATGCAAAGTACTTGGTCAGCGGTTTACTTGAACAATGTGCACGTTTGCTTCAGAATCTCAAGAGATCCCGCCGAATAGCACGTAAAGATCACTCCATGCAAAGTCACATTTCTGCTTTTTTATGCACAGTAGTGAAGTAAATGCATAAAGAATGAGATAAACATTCAAGAGCGGGGATTTTTTCCAAACAAAAATTTATCTGAGACTAAAGCCTCGAATCAGGATCCAAACGGTACTTCTCCATTCTTGACTGTGTAGAGTTCTCTTTGAACCAGTTGGAAAAATATGGTGTTCGATATGTCTAGATAATACTCTAGAATTGATGCATTCGTCTACCCTCAGCGTATGATTTCTGGATAATGTTATGATATTTTAGGGAGAAATTGCATTTTCATCTTTTGTGAGAATGAAATGGTTCAAGGGGAAGTTTTTGAACCCCAAAACACAAGCAAAGGACTTATTTTAAAATCTTAATTACTGCTGTAAAATCGATTAGCTACCAAGCTTTGCTTGATAATGATACAAATCGTTCCAGCTGGCTTTAAATTCTTTAATTAACACCTCAATTCAAATCACCTTTAAAATTTTAATTTAAAATTGAAAAATCAAATAAAAGATAAGTCAAAATCAAATCAGATATTAAGGGGAACCCTTTTTTTGTTAACTTGTTCTGTTTACAATTTTTGTTAGCTATGAGATGGTGTGGGTTGAAACACGCTTTAATCAAAGTGTTAGTGGCTAATTACAATCGGACTTCCAAACCATTAGAAAGAAATGATTGCACTGAATTGTTTGCAAGGATGAATAAGTGAAACCAACTCGACGTAAACAAGCATTCATACGAATAACAAACGAAACAGCCAAACTCTAGTCTATTATTGAATTAAGGCTGTTATTCGACGTTCATTCTTTGCGAAGCATTTCTGTAGCGAATGAATTTTGAAGCCATTCAATGAGGCATGAAATGATCGACAGTTCTATTAAGATAGACGATAGAACTTTACCGTGCACTGTCTTATAGCCTCTTATTTACGTTGCAAATAACACGACGTGTCATACTGAATTAAAGCATGCGGTAATACGGACAGCTCTTACTAATATAGCTGCTGGGGGAATTTATGCGGCCGCGGCAGTCTGCAGATACGAGCCCTCACAAAGTCAATATGGCTTGATTTAAATTTCAAAAGCATCACTAAACCATACCGCAGACAAGGTTGTGAACTCGACTTCGTACCACGCAGAGTAAATAAATCACATTAAATATAGTTCTAAAAGTGAATAACTACCGTATTTCCAGGTCATTTTTGTGAGTATTTTCTTATCACAGAACGTGCTGGTTAGTTAAGCGAAATAATTGTCTTGAAAAACATGCCTCTTAAATGTTGCGAAATTAAGTTAATGAGAAAAGTGATGGTGTGATATGCTTCAAATACGATTCTTGTTTGAAACAAGAGTCCGCTCGAAAACAAAAAAATTCCGAAAGAAATTCATTTTCGTTTTCACATTGAATAACGAACATCTTTCTAATTTTTTCCAATTTACAAACCTACTGCCTGCTTTGTACAGCTGCAGCTTTGCCTCGCCAAAAGAATTTTCCTCTTCAATTTCATGCACACAAATTATGGCCCATAATTTAAGTGGAAAACTCTGCACTTTAACAGGCTGCAAAGCAAGATTGTTAAAATCGCCCGAATTACTGAACGAAACTCGAAAAAAAAAAAGACTTTAAATGAAATCAAATAAGAACTTATCGCATCTGCAAAAGTTGCAAACATACTTGAATTTGATACGATTCCTTTTCCTCGTCTCAGACTTTCCGCTAATTTAACACTTAGACTGATTCTTGTTTATTCCCGAAAGGCGACAAATGTTTTATTCACATCCCACCCGTTCGGGTGGCATAAAACTAAATATTCTTCAGGGTTATGATTGGTTGTCACGTTACCATTCTGCCATAGTGACTCGACCGGACCAACACAAACTGATTGCTTCCCATAGCGTTTCCATTATTGGACAAAACTCTGCTCTCGGCACGACAGATTTGTCAAAATTACTACAACTTTTCGTTTAATATTCCTCTTGCAAACAAGCATGATACATTTTCTGCTGTTTTAACAAACAAAAAAGTGCGTCAATATGATGAATTCGTTTCGGTTTTCCAGTCTTTCCATGAAAATAAATTCGTAAATTTGAGACGAAGAACGTGTCACTTAATGACCTCTGATGGAAATTTACAATTAAAACAAAGGACAAAAGTGACATTATGCTGGTGGTAAAACGTAACATGAACCGTAAGGAGTGTCGAAAAAAAATAGCCCTTCTGATCAGGAAAAGTGACATTGCCTCTCTTCCCGCGTTACAACGCAAAAGATCTTTACGCTGCAACAAGATCCTATTTCCCAAAATTAAAAAACAAAAACATAAACAAACAGTAAAACGGATTTAGGAAACTAGATTACAAGATGGAAGTAAACCCAGGAGATTTGCGTGCCAAGAGCCGTGTTTTCAAATTTTACGTCCGTTTTCAACGGTAGGACGTTGATTCGACTCCCGTTAAGAAATCCCGTCTCATGCCGAGCGATCGTCCTCTGTGTTCTAGTTTTTGCACGATTAGCGGTCCACGGCGGTAATTATTATATTTTATAAGAAGACAAAAAAACACTTTTCAGACATGCTTTTAACATATTTATGGTATTCACATAAATTGTTTCGATTACTCTGTCCTCGTATTACAACCATAATGTTCTCTGATACAATAAGATTATCACAAAGCATTGAGCAAAATCCGAATTACATAATTTAAATTTGTGTCACTTCTACTCCAGAGACAAACCTCTCTCCAAAATTTCTCAAACGAAATGGAAAAAGATTAATTGAAGCTATGATTCTCACAGGTGAACTAAAAATTAAACAACTGCAGCGAAGAAGCCTGAAAAAATAAAAATTCAGGTTTCGACGAGATTCCCACCGATGGCTGCCAGGTACGAGTTGGGCGCTACTAAGAACTGAGCTACAGTGCCATGGGAGCAGGGTACATTTTAGTTAGTTCCTCTCTCCCGTGAAGGAAACTGCTGACATGTTTTGTTTGTTTGTGTTTTAATGAAACAAAATGATCGATTTTCATCCGCGGGTCAAATTAAATTTTCATCATTAAAAAGTTATGACTAGGAAAAAATTTTGAAAAAAAGTAAATGGAAACAGAAAGAATCAGCCATTTTATTTCTCTACCAAATAAGCCTACAATTTAGATGTATTCTTTACAATTACGACACTTCAAATTGAGAATCTTAATATATTTGTTTGGCAAGTAGTATGAGAAAAATAAAAGCACATCTCGAGATCAACCCAGACAAATCTGAAATTATTATTTTTTATCTACATTGCCAGTGAATCAGGTATGCAAAATTTTGTGCTGGCATAACTGCCTTTTCCAAAAGGAATGTTTCAATACACTTTCGAAAATACAAATCGCTGTTTCATAATATACAATTCAGTTTTCGCAGCAAACATCGGTAAGATTTTTTTTTCATACACTTTGACTTCTGTATTCTGCTTTCCCGCGCTTTTTACTTACCGTAAATCCTCTAGTAAGCCCCCACGGGGGCTTATTTATTTCAGGTGCCTTAGAGGGGGGGTGGCTTACCAAAGGGTGGGGCTTAATGCAGGGCGATGTTCACTACCAGGATACAATAGGATATGATGTACCGCATTTATTCAAACATGGTTCTCATTTTAAATTTTTTCATTTACCAAATTGGCAGAGTCAATCAATCACCATAATCAATTTTAAATGACAAACTAAAATTAGAGTACTTGAATGAATTTATCGTACTTACTGAAATGAAGTGTTATTCTGAATTTTGCTTTTGAGGGGGACGGGTGGGGGAGCTTAATAGAGGGGGGATTCAATAACTTTCTTCCTCTAAAGAGGAGGGCTAATTAAATGAGTTGGCTTATAAGAGGGGGGCGCTTAATAGAGGATTTACAGTAAGTGTGGTCTGCTTCCCTTTCCACATGCAACATGTTTTCCCGCGTTTTTCACCGGCGCCATATTTCCTTGCTCTTTCCACCAACGAATTGTTTTTCCCACGCTTTTCACCAGTGCCATAATCCTATTTATTTCCACCCACTACATGCTTTCCAGCGTTTTTCACCGACGTCATATTCCCTCGCTCTTTCCACCCGCGACATGCATTCCTACACTTTTCATCGGTAGCATGCATTTCGACACCTTTCAGCTATATCCTTTTTCCCGCACTTTTGCTCTGAGTTTTGTTGGCTCATTATCATCTCATCGCAATCGTCAATGGTTCTGTCTTTGGAAATGAAGGACAATCTCAAGGTGTTTTTGTCATGCGTCCTTAGAAACCAGTGTCAAGTCTCTGAAGTCAAATTGCTGTGAAGCGGGGTGTCTGAGGTTGACTCTGATGCTGTGTTCCTCCATTCTTGATCGTTTTGCTCGTGATCAAACTAGGTGTCGAGGGAACGCTGCCGCTGACCTTGCGGAACGACTGACCTGTAGTATCATGAATTAAAGACATGCTATCACTAAAAGCCGAGTGAGAATAGTATTTCTAGCAAACTTAAACCTTTTTCTTACGTAGGGCCTAAAAAGCGCATTTCCTAAGAGCTAACAGCCAATCATTTAAAATCAACATCCAGCGAACAAGTGGTCAAACGTCAGGCAGAGTCGGGAGGTGACCAATTCTGGTCGGTCACGCTCCGATTTTCCGTCCAAAATTTCAAAGAAATGCACCAGAAACGACTGCTGTCTCGCAAAATGAGCATAAGATTATTGAAACGTTCAGAGAAATGTTTTAAAAGGAAACAAAAGTAGGAGAAAGGAAAATTCAAAGATTAATCAAACACCGGTATCCTTATGATTCTGAGCTCAACCGAAAAAGTTTTATAACATAACCAAAGTAAAGCGCGCGCTCTGATTGGTCAATTTAGCGTCCCCCATTTGCCAATGGGTGTACGCTGCTGACGTGAGCAAATGCAAAGACTATTTTTCCGCGCGCGCTTGTTTTTTCTGGTCGCGTAAGATTTGTTAAATTAAAGGGAACTCTTTAGCTACAATGTATCAATGTTATGTTATAAAACAAATAGTAAACACCACAGCGTACACTATTGAGTTATGGATGCACTTGGGAGGTTTGCTAAGCACTCAAGAAGCTAGAGTCGCTCTTGGCTATCGCCTCGAGCGACTCTTACGCTTCTTTCGTGCTTAGCAACCTCCCGCGTGCATCCATAACTCAATAGTGTACGCTGTGGTGTTTACCATTTGTTAAATACGCTTATAAACACTGTGCTGGATTTAGCTGCTTGCGTTGTTGTTCGTAATTGTGTGAGACAACTTGGTTCTGACAACCTGAAAGCGCGCTTCGTTACAATGTTCGCACATGCGCAGACGTTTGATTGCTGTGTTCATTCGGCGAGACTTACCATTGAAAACAGTATCTGACTCCGGTGCATTTAAGTCAAAAGACTTCAATCTTGAGCGCAATCTGGAATTGCGCTGGATGTTCTTCTCGGGTTTGAAGACCACAATGTAGACTTTTGGTATGAAGATGAAGATTAAAATTGTTGTGGCGCTAATAACAGAGCTAAAAGCCAGAGCAACGGCTTGGAATCCTCCTCCTATCCCATAATACACTGGGACGAACGCGATCCATATCACACACGTTGTGTACATGCAGAAACCAATAAATTTAGCTTCGTTAAAATTCAACGGAGTTTTACGAGTTCTGAACGCGTAATATGTGCAAAATATTATAAGGACAGCATTGTAGCCGAACAAGCTCACCATTCCAACAGTACTTATGTTGCATTTGATAAGTACAAAGTCTTGTTGCTCGTAGGATGGGATGGCTTTTGGTGGCTGGATCAAAAGCTCCGTTATGGCCACGGCAAGCTCTGGAGCAATTATTACAGCAGTAATGAGAAGTTGTGACTTTGGGCTAATGAACGATGGTGCTTTAATACCGCTGAAAATGCGCGCAATTCTATTGGTGCGTACCAATAAGGAAGAATAACACATACAGAAACACAAACCAATTCCGAATCTTTGGATCGCGCAGACAACTTTGCCTGGATTCGACACCATTACGAAAGCAAAACTGTAGCAGAGTAATATTCCAGAAAGAAGGACAATGGATAATTCGCGTCCGGAGGCTTTTATGAGCGGTGTTTGAGCGAATTTAAGAAACACAACACATACAGCGGCAGTGGCAAGAATTCCTAGAGACGCAAATACGCCAACTAAAGCTATCCACACTTCGCTGAGATATACTTCACGTAGGGGTTCACAGCCGTCGAACGTAGCATTTGGCTTAGTTCCTTTATCACATGTTTTGCACGTAAAGTCATTTTCAACGTACGAGTCTGCGTCACAGTCTTCGCATGTCCAGCAGCAGACCGTATCGCGTATGCGCTTTATGGCATGAGGTTCACAAGGCTTTCCACAATGCGATTCAAGGTAGTTATTTGCTCTGTAAAGTTCACGAGGGTCCAACATCAATTTTCCTTGGACCCAGCTTCCCAGTTTCCTATAGTATTCACTGGGAGAGTTTTTAAATAAGTAAACGTCGTACTTCCCAGCACTGTCGCCGTTGGAATCGAATTTCACCGGCCCAGTTGTGCCATTAAAAGACACGTTCCGCAAATACCACAATAGCACAGAGCGATCCAGTGTCTTCATGGCCAAGCAGAGGCTTGGCGCCTGGCCGCAGACATTTCGGTGCATATTATGAAGCGCGTGCGCAAATGAAAACACCGCATCGATGACGAAAGGAACTTTAGCATCGAATCTGTCCAGAGCCGGAACCGAAGAACGATTCACGGGGAAAGAACAACGACGATTCTCGGACAACAAATCGTTCTTAAATTTGCAATTAAAATGCTTCTCCCAGTACTCTTTAAACCAAGGATTTCTTGAGTTGTTCAATGGATTCAGCTTCGAAAAATAATCGTAAAATGGCTCTAATTGTGTCTTAAACGTTTGAAACTCGATGGTAATGGCGCCATCAGCGACATCTTCCAAACCTTCAACATGACGAAGTCTTGTCCCCCAAAAGTCACTCGCCAGCCAAATAAACCGTTTCTTCTCGCCTCGAATCTGCGCTCTTTTAGCGGCTTGGAGCATCGAACGAAGATCCTCAGCATTACAAAACATCGCAACGACGCGGATATCCTTCTCTTTAAGAAATCGAGTTACGATCTTGTCATATTCCTCCTCAGTGAAATCTGGTTCTAATTGTCGATGGTCAGCAATACAAACATTACTCATAACCGAGAATTTTTCCAAGATATGCATTCCTTGTTCACCATAACTGCCGCGCGAATGAACTACGAAGACCGCTGTCCAGTTCATGTATGTAATAATGTCTATCATGGCTCGCGCTTGATAGGAGTCCGGGGGCACAGTTCGCGCGAAGTATTCAAACTTGTCCTTGTCACTCAATTCAGCGCTTGTTGCAGCATAGCTGACTTGTGGGACATCGAACAGACGAAGGAGACTGGCTACCTATGAAGGAAATGATACCTTTGTCATAACCTTAGCGCATTCCCAATATGATTATTACAATCGCAAAGGTACCACCATGAAAACCAAGATCGCGTTATAACCCAAACAAGGGCTGTAGACCTCCCCAAATAGTCGTGTTACCTGTACTGTCGTGCTGCTGTATGATGGCCCCACCACCCCCAACAGAGTAGCTTTTTCCTTCACCCCAGGAACCCCTACTTGGGAGCTGCATATTTCTTCCCTAATTGTAAGTGTGCCGAGCACAAAGTTCAGACACTGTTCTAAAGCAGTGTTTACTGTCCCACAATCGTCGCGAATTTCCATACCCAAGGTTATGTTCGGGAGGAGTGCGCTGTTTCTGTTCACCTTAAAGAGAAAATAAAAGTTAATATTCTGCTAATATTCTAAGTTAAACATGGTCATCGAAGAGCGATGCGAGGAAACTAAACTTTTTATTGTCTGGTGTCGAGTCTGTAAATTACGATCTCAACTGCTTTTTTTTTTTCCCCAAAGTAAAATATTTTATTATTAATACTAATCGCTTTTCGGAGGCCAGTGTGTTATGGTTTAAATAATGTATCTCTGGCTACGTAAGTTTAACTCGTTGCTATTACAATTTGTGTAGTTGTTGTATGTGTGTTCATGTGTGAGCCTGTATAAATTGAATTAAAATTTGTAATATTGTAATTTTGCTATCCCCCTCCCTCGTTAAACTTGGGTGCTTTCGGGGAAAACAATTTAAAATATGTTTAGATAAAAAAAAGAGTTTCGATGAAGTAACATGCAAGTTCCAATCATAGGAAGTTTGAGCTCCATAATAGTAAAACGTTGACTATAGCATGGGCAAATCAGAGCATTGAATCAAGTCACGTGATCGGCGCTTGGCGCCAAAGGCGTGAAAGCACGCTTGACCAAGTCGACCATCTCCGACCATCAATCGATTCCTCAAGAGGAAATAATATCTACAAACCATTTCTTGAACCGAATGCTCCTTTAAATGTTAAATCATTTTTTGTACTTTTACAAATATAATTTGTCAAAATGAAACTCCATTTAAATTATTTGTAAGCCTGATGATACACATATTGAAATACAATCAAAATGTTGATTATGAAAGACCCCAATATCAACAAGCACCAGCTGTGACGTCACAGCGTGACGTCACAGAAAGTAGAGACCCTTTAGGTTAAGCACGATCTGCATCAAAAAAGAAAAAAAATATCTTGCTGTTTTCATTGAAAAGTATTTCAAAGAATTATGTGATCATTAAAGATTGAGTAGAACGTCAGAAAGTGTTCGAATTGAGACAGCTAAGTAGCAAAATATTATAAAGATACGATCGAAATGAAGTCGGTTTGCTTTATGCAATTATGTCTGCCAAATCAGACTAAAGATTTACAAATACTTCAAAAATGCTCCAACAAAGATGTGTCTATCATGAAAATTCAAATAAATCGAGGAATCCGATTCATTAAAAAAGACGTCTTCAGGTTTTTTTTTTTTTCTTTTTTTTTTTTTAACAAACAAAACTAACGTTTATTAATCTTTCTGTCGTGCTTTACGGAATTGTAGTATTCAATAAGCGGATAAAGGTGTAACTTTAAAATGATTAGGAAAAAAATGCATGATTAAAAAGACGAAGAGTGAATTTAGAAAATACATGGCCTAAAATGGTAGGGTTTTTTTTTATCACAGTTAGTGATTTAAAGACGGGAAAAACATTCAATTGTACAATACGATTGTCCGAATTATTGCACTGTAAGATCGAATTCTTATTTAGCTTCAAAACAGCCCACGACGCATTGATTTGTCTCCATTAAAGACTTTTTCTCTCTATCTCACAACAAACCAGAGCTAGATTTGATATTCCTGTAAGCTCTACGTGTAAAAAAAAAAAAAAAAAAAACACACACCATCGTCGAGAACACTTTCGACCGGGGATGATCGATGCAAGCCGTTAGAGATAATCGAACGAACCGAAATCGTTTGCGACATCCAGTGAGAAGAGTTAGAAGAGATCTTTGATTTCCTGAATTTCAGGGATGCAGTATATGTTATCGAGATCCCAGTCTTGACATTTTACTCTATCAATTCAACATGGTGCGAATTAATTGTCGTGAAGGTGGCAGATAGCTGGGATCCAGTTTAAGTGATTAAAAATCACATTCGTTGAACGCGCAAGTACAACATCCAAAACAGATTTTTGAAAAATAAATGAACAAAAATAGAAATATACCTGATCCATTGCGTACAACATGGCCTCCACACGATGAATTCCAACTTGTTCATTTAGTTCGCCGCATAAAGATGATC